>NW_020946012.1:0-36310 GCF_900497805.2 Vombatus ursinus
TACTGGCTGGGAGAAGGGAAAGAATCAGGGAAGGTTTTGTTGCCTCTGATATGGGTATGATGGATTGGAGCAGAAATAGAAGGAATGAAGCAATCTAGCTAGAGGGGACAACATGAGCAAAGACACAGGGATGGGAGAGTACAAGGCAAGCCCAGGTAACAGCAAGTGATCTGATTTGGCTGAAGGACAGGGTGCATGTACATAAAGAATGAAAGTGACGGAAGAAGATAAACATTTCTCAAAGAATGGCAGTAGTTTATTCCCCACTAGTGTGAAAAATATTTTTGTAATGAAAGATTAAGACCTGCATTTGAAACAGGAAACATCTTTGGCATGTCTCACTCTAAACAAAGCCCTAATTACATTAATGATATTAGGAGAGTCTCCAAACAGCAATATTAATGTAGGAGGAAGAGCTGTGGTCCTGAAGGAAGGAGATACAGACAGTTCTCGTTTTACATAAATTCACATTATGCAAATTCAACTTCATGTAAAGAATTCTGAAAGAAATCCGCATTCCAAAAAAAAGACCTATGTTAACTTTACTGTACAGTACTGTGCTTTCTCTCTCTCTCCCCTACTCCTAGCCTTCTGTCCCTCTGCTTGGAGCTCCACAGACTTCCACCCCCTCCACTCCCTCCACAAAACAAACAAACAAAAAAAAAACAAAACACAAAAACCACCCAAAACAAACAAACAAACAACAACAACAAAAAAAAAAAAACTTAAATAAAAACCCCTCCAAGTGAAAGCAGATCAGACATGCAAGAGAGAATACCACCACCACCAGATTGGGGGCGTGGCATAAGACATCCAGTGCTGAGAGAGGAGACCTCTGCCCCGCTCTGCCCACCCACCTGTGTCCAGCCCCTGAATGTCTGTCTTCCATCTGTCTGCACTTGAGTATCATGTGTCTGTCCCCTGAGTACCACCAGTCTTCTCCTGTCTGTGTATGTGTCTAGCCACCATATGTCTTTCCCACCTCCACATATTCTTCCTTTTGATTCTGGAAAGGCCCCCCCATGGCTGGCCCTAGTGCCAACTGTGTTCCTCCTCCCGTTCTTGCTTCTCCGTCCCAATCCCCACATGTCCTTCAACTGTGTGCCAGCCTCCTCACCCCCATAGGCATGCAGCCCTCTTCCTGCTTCCTTCCCTCCCTTCCCCATGTCCTTAGGTAAGTTCGCATTACATAAAAATCGCTTTACGTAGAGGTCTGCGGAACGGTCCACTTACGAAAAGCGAGAACTGTCTGTACTCACATGTTTCGATGGACTGGGCTGAACTCGGGCCTCAACTAACAGCTGAGCAGAATTGGACTTGTGTCTAAAAGACAAAAGATGGGATTTTTTTTAACCCTTTAGGAAAAAGAAATAGGAACCCAAACATAACCAAGTATCTTTCTCTTTAAATAAAGGAATGGTGGGCCAAAAAACCTAAATAAACTGTACGGGGACTACAGAGAAGTGACTAATATGTTTTTGCTTTTGGTTTCTAAACTACTCCTAGGAAAGAGCAAATTTTCCTTCCGTTCCTAATCTACTGTGCTTTCAATTGGTGTAACAAGCTTTGCTTCCCTATACACTAACCTGTAATGAGATACTGTTTGTGAAGGACTTTAAGCATTCTGAGATAAAACCCCCATAGAAAGTTAGAGTCTCTATATTAAATATTATGAATCCAAGTAGAGGTAGAATCATTCCTAACACATATCATTTCTGTAACTTATTTAGGTGAAGATGCCCTCTTTCAAATAGAAAACTGAAACCATTCCCACAGAGTTACTGGTTTTATTTACGTTTTGAGTAACTCATCGCATAAGGTCAATATGATGTGTCTGCTAAAAAAAGTTAATGTGGTATCAATATACATTAGAATGGTGTCCTGATCACAGGAAATGGCAAACTCAGTGGTACATACATCTAGAATACCCTGTGAAGTTTTAGACACTGTACTTTGGACATTGGCTACTCAGAGTATGTGCAAGAGGGGACTGGGAATGATGGTTATAGTAGAGCCTGGGCAGAGGGTAGTAACTGACTCAAATCAATGCCAGAAGACAAGGTAGGAAGAAATAGTATTTTTTTGCAGGGAAAAGACAAAGAAAAAACAAGAGAGTTGGGTTCGAATATTTGTAAGGCTGTCAAATAGATTAAAAAACAAATTCTTTTGTGTGTTGTGGAAGGCCAGACAAGAACAAATGAGGGGGCAGATTCTGTCTAAACATGGGGAAGAAATTCCTAGCCAATGTAAGTGGAACTGTCCAACAGTAGAAGATGCTATCCCAAGAGATGAAAGCATCCCTGATTTAGGGAGAGAAGGAACGTAAGGGCATCTGGTCCAGCCCCTTTTTCATTTTATGGATAAAAATAACGAGGCCCACAAAGGCTAGTGATAGAGGTACAAAGGAGTAGATGAGGGATTTGACTCCAGGTTCTCTGATCCCAAATTTAGTGTTCTTTCTTTTGCAATAACATTTCTCTTCATCACAGGTGCTTAAGTAGTGACCAGAAGGCCAGTTACCAAAGATATTTTACTGACTGACTATCCTCTAAGGTTCCTTCCAACTTTAAATTCTATGATTCAAAGTGTCTTCATTTGAAAAGCCTCCAAGGGAGGCTACTACACCTAGCATTCTACAAAGAGGTAAGCAGCCAGTCAGTTAACAAGCATTTATTAAGGGCTTACTACATATCAGACACTATGCTAAGTGATGAGGATATAAAGAAAGGCAAAAACATGCCCCTAAAGAGTCCACAGTCTAATGAAGGAGACCACAAGCAAACAGCTCTTTTCATACAAGATATATACAGTGTAGAAGAGAGGCCATCCCCTACAGAGGGCAGCTAGCAGTAGGGCATGGAGGTGGAGACACAGGGACTGAGAGAGGAAGTATTCTTACAGATGGTGAGATCTAAGCTGAGTCCTGAAGGAAACTAAAAAAAACCAAAAGGCAGAGGTGAGAGGGAGAGCATTCCAAATACAGGAAACAGTCTGTGAAAAGGAATGGAGTCAGGAGATGGAGCATGATGTCCAAGCAACAGCAAATGGCTGGCATTGCTGCAAAGTAGAGGGGGTATAGAATCAAGAGTGAGAAGCCTGGAAAGGGCCAGATTATAAAGAACTTGAAATGTCACACAAAGGGCTTTATATTGGATTCTGAAGGGAATAGGCTTGACAGAACCAAGGACCCTGTAAATAGAATATATGTCACTTGAGCTTTTAGACTTGAAGGGTAATATTAAACCAGTCTAGAGGGATAATAATAGTATACATCCTTGAATGAACGTTGTGGTCAAAAGAAACACTGCATAAGAAGCACATTACAGAATCACAACTTCTATTTCGATAAGTACCTTTACTGGTGACTGAAGGAAATAATCAGTTTGGAATATCATCATTTGTGACAAGACAGGTTCCATGTTTAAAGTATCAAGCGGGTAGATATTAGTGGTGCCAAAGACTAGGGACAAAGTCACAATCATTTTAAATGTAATCGAACAGATCTTCTGGGTAGCAATTCTAGAGAGAAACATTGAAGTTTCATTTGAGATTACTGCACTCATCTGCTACCCCTGGATCCCACATGGATGTTCTGGTCACTTTCTAATAAAACAGGCCGAACATTCTTGCCAGCCACAGAATAAATGGACTCTGCTCTTTGGGTGGCACAGATGAAAAGTAAAATGGCACTTCCAACAACAATTTCAGATCCTGCCATTTAAAAAGAAACACTTCCAAGAATAATTTTCTAGGTACTAAAGGAGAATGTAGTTGTTGGTGATAGCTTTGTTTTATAATTGTAAAAAACAAACTTACATTTTTCATTCATTCCTTCACCCAAACACTTACCTTTCCAGTATCTCTGAGACTTGCCAGTGGAAATTAACTAATACAAGTTTAGCCACTGAATGAGACACCTAGAAAGAAAGAAGAAAAGTAATCATACCAGGGCTACATCTTTCTTAGATTTTTTTTTTTATTTTATTTTTTTTTAGGCAGTTGGGGTTAAGTGACTTGCCCAGGGTCACACGCTAGTAAGTGTGTCAAGTGTTTGGTCTGAGGCCGGATTTGAACTCAGGTCCTCCTGACTCCAGGGCTGGTGCTCCATCCACTGTACCACCTAGCTGCCCCTACATCTTTCTGAGAGTACTGAATACTCCTAGATGCATATAAATTAACTTCTTGAACTCAGAAATCACATATGCAATGTGGACAATGTTAATGACTGTCACAGCTTGGTCAGCACCACAGGAAGAAGAGAGGGTGTGGTCAAGCAGCAAAGTATCAAGACCCAGATTCTTATCTTCAACTAAATTAAGCAACTTCTTCTTAAAAGCCTACTGCACACAAAGTATACTCCTTATCTTGGTCACTCTCCTTCTCTGGCCCTCCTTGTTCTATAAAATTGTGCAATCTGATGAGATGACCTTTTAACTAATAGTCTATAAAGTCTGAAGGAATCTCTCTTAGGAAACCCAACCATCACTTTGGGTAACTTTAAACGTTTTTTTATTATAAACAGTAACCAAAAAAGAAAAATAAACATACAAAAATAAGGTGGGGAAAATCTTACATAAAATCTTCAATGTCTTAACCAGATGAAATAACTAAACAAAAAAGTTGTGCTTACTTTGTACCCATCTCCACAATCATGGATTCCTGTTACCTTTGTTTAAACATACATACACATATGTAAGTACATACACATACATACATATGGACTCAATGTATTTATCATTTTAGTTTTGCTGATCTTGCTTTGCATTACTTCATATGTCTATTTCCTTGCATTTATATGTATTTTTTGTTATTTTTTAAACAGCTAACATTTAATTAGCACTTTAAGGTTCGCAAAATGTTTAACAAAGATTATCTCATTTCATCCCCACAACTCCTGTGGCATGTAGTGCAATTATTATCTCCATTTTACAGATACAGAATATCAGACAGAGGGAAGTTAAGTGACTTGCCCAGGGCCACACAGCCAGTAAATATCTGAGGCTGAACTTGAACTCAGGTCTTGCTGACTCCATGCCCAGCACTCCATCCACTGAACTGCCTAGATTTTTTTTGAAAAAGGATGTCATAACGGAGAACTGACCTTGAAGCCATCCAGTTACACCTGCTGAATGACATTGGGCAGGTCAAGACAACTCTCTAAAAGGCTTAAATTTCAGAGAAGGTGCCAACTTGCACTGAAGGAGTTTCTTCATCTGGTAGTTCCTTTTTTCAGTGAAATCACAGGTCCACAGTCCCTACCTCCCTTAATATTTTTATATTCCATTATATTAATATACGATAATTTATTTGGTCATCTCCAATCATAAGATATATTGGATGTTTCAGGATGGATAACTTTTGATGTGATATTTACACATTGAAGATCACATAATTTGACTTACACAAAGATAATAAGATGGCTGATTTTTATACAATCATAGACTCACTCACAGGACCTTAGAGTTTGGGACTTCAAAGAACCTCCAGTCCATTTTACAGATCAGGAAACTAACCTTCACAAGAAGGCAGTATGATTTAGCCAAAATCATTTGTTTTCTCGGACTGTACATTTCAGAAGTATAATAACATAGTTACAAGAACTCTAAGGAACCTTCAATTTAAGAAACTTAAATGATGCAGCATAATAAATGACAAGGTCAATGAAGAGCTCTGGCCCTTGATATTTAAAGTCTCCCCAATTCTTCTTCAAGTCCTGTCTCAGTTGTTGCTTGTTTACATCTCACATTTCACACACCTTATAAAGAGATTGCTCAGATGTCTTCAGAAAAACCCAGGAAGACTTATTTAACTGATGTAAAGTGAAGTGAGTAGAACCAGGAAAACACTGCATACAGTAACAGCAACACTGCACGATGATCAACTGGGAATGACTTAGCTATTCTCAGCAATACAATGATCCAAGACAATTCCAAAGGACTTATGATAAAAAAAAAAATGGTATCCACTTTCAGAGAAAGAACTGATGGAATCTGAATGCAGATCAAAGCATGCTTTTTTACCATTCTTCTTTTGCAGGGGGGCTGTGTTTTCTTTTACAACATGACTAATATGTAAATGTTTTACATGACTGTACATGTACAACCTTTATCAAACTGCTTGCCTTCTCAGTGAGAGGGGAGGAGGGAGGGAATTTAGAGCTCAAAATTTAAAAAAATGAATGTTAAAAAAATTTTTCTTGTTAAATTTGTAAAAACTTTTTTACATGTAATTGGAAAAAAAATAAAATCTTTAAAAAGGACACTAATTAGGAATCTGGGTGCTTTGTTTTTGAAATTTAAAATACAATTCATTTACAAATAAGCAATAGATGTGAAAATAGAAGACAAACTTTTCACAAGTACTTGCAGAGTTGATACAGCTTGTGAGAAAAGTACTTTAAAAGCTTTAAATTGTTATAAAGTCAGTTTTTAACACACAGAAAACATGATAGCAGAATGAGGATTTAAACACAGGTCCTGTACCCCTGTACCCCTGAATCCATACATTTACATTTACAAGTATATCTCCCCTTAATGTATGTATGTATGTATGACTGCTCTTACTTTTTGACCCAGAAGTCCCACTCCTAGACACATAACCCCAAAAAGTTAACGACAAATAGGTCTCACATTTAACTAAATGCCAAAGTAACATTTTTTTGTAGTAGTAAAAATTTGAAGGAGAGGGGAGAAAGGGAGAGGTACCTTTGGAAATGGTTTAAGAAACTGTGGTATGAGAATGTAATATGGAATCTCACTGTACACTAAGAAATGACAAATAAAAGGAATTCAGAGAAATATGGGAAGACTTGTATGAACAAAACACATTAAAGAGACCAGACCTAGCAGAACGATGTACATAATGACAATAATGCAAAGAAAAATGACACTAAGATAAGCTGTAGTAACTAATTTTAGTCCCACAGAAGAGATGATAAAATACATTTTTCTCTTAGTGCTGCTAGGACCGGCATCTGAGAGGGTCTCCTCCCTCCCCAACATGTCTTAAGGAAAGGAGACAAAGCCAGGACTTGACTGATTCCAACCTGACATAGCCTTTTGGGGGACCTCTGGCTGTATTGAGACAACTTCCTGGTTACTTAAAGCTTTGAACTCTACAGGGTGGCACCCCTAAGACATGGTGGGTGTCTGAAGACACAGAGAGTCACTACACTCTGCCCTGCTGACCAAACATATCTCATATGGAAACAAGGGAGGCTCATGTCTTTCTGCATCTTTGTTGCATATCCTTTCTATGTTAGAGCTAGGTAAATCTTCATTTGTTAAATGTTCAATGGCAGGCATGCAAGGCAACGAGCAGTCTTAAGAACTTACTAGGTGCCAGGCATGGTTCTAATTGCTGAGAATAGAGATAGAAGCAAAAAGATAGACAGTCTCTGTCCTCGAGAAGTTTATATTCTAATGGAGGAAGATAAGACATAAAAGGGAGCTGAAGGAGGGGGGAGGAGAAATTACCTTTGAAGGGGCATGGTAGGGTTGGCATGGTGGAGGGATGCTATAGGGTGAAAGGCCACAAGGAAGTGAAGGAAGATCCAGAGTAAGAAAATAGCTGAATGACGGTGGCAAAGTCAGATGAGTCAGAAGCACAGCCAAGAGGAGAAAGGCCCAAGAAGTGTCCTATTTCAC
The DNA here is from genome assembly GCF_900497805.2 of Vombatus ursinus. Lineage (NCBI taxonomy): Eukaryota > Metazoa > Chordata > Mammalia > Diprotodontia > Vombatidae > Vombatus > Vombatus ursinus. The sequence continues at coordinate 7,647 of NW_020946012.1, forward strand.
TCCAATATCAAATCTGAACAGGATACAATGTCTGGACTCCTCCTTACATGTTTCTTGGTACAAAGGTGTGGGACTCACTCCCTGGTCATTTTTGCTAAACTCTTTTTCTTTGTTACTGGGGGGCTTTCACAGGGGCAGGGCTAAGGGTTCTTAATCTTATATCCATGAAATATATACATAATACACATACACACATGTATATCAATAACTGTATTTCAATATAATTAGCTTCTTTGTAATCCTATGTATTTTATTTCATGCATTTAAAAACATTCAGGAAGGGACCCACAGATTTCACTAGATTGCCAAAAGGATCAGGACATAAAAAAGTTTAAGAACCCCCGGGCTAGGTGGTGGAAAACAATTACAATGGGAAATAACTGTGATGTAAAAAACAAAAGGCATCAATAAAATATTTTTTAAAACCTACCAAAACAGGACAATGGAAGGATATATGTGTTTAAAAATGAGCAAATTGGGTTTGAAAACAAAAACAAAAACAATGGAATGGTACTGTCCAACAAGAAAATCTATTCTTCTCCCTGTATGGAAATTCAGAACTTTGGAAAAAATCATGGTAGTTAAGTATATAGATGAAGATGACGGAGGGGAAAACAGAACTGATACTGTCATGAATATATCACATGGGAATGGCTCCAAAGTCCCTACCCTCAATGAGTTAACATTCTAACGAGATTCTAGACTTACATATATAGATAAAAATTAAAAGGTATTTTGATAAGGCAAAGAATATTACTAGTAAGGAAATCAGTTATGGGTTTCCATAAAGTAGAAACTGACCTGAGCTTTAAAGACAGCTAAGGTTTCTAAGCAGAGACAAGGAGGGATGAATTCCAAGAATTTCATCTAAAGGAGGGCAATGTCAGACATAAGCGGGCAAGTCAGGAAAATACCAAATCCAAGGTACACTTGTGTTTCAGTGAGGCATCGAGCAGCCTTTTAAGACATAATAACACATAGGATAGCACAGCTGCGGTGATGAAAAGTGCTGAATTTGAGATCAGAGGACCTGGGCCTCATTGTCGTAACTGGGAAAGTGAGGGGGCTGGAATGTATGGCCTCTAAGCTCTAAATCTGTGATGTTCAATCTGAACCTCAGGAGACACAGATGGACCCAGAACTTGTGGAGGGACTAGACCTGACAGCTGATCAATGTTAGCCCAAAGGGAGGTCTTCAGGGTGTCACGACAACTCTGCCCTCACTTAGGCTATAATCAACATCTTTATCAATGACTTGAATGAAGACATAGATGGCACGTTACATACTCAGAGATGATTCAGCATTAAGTTAGAGAGCTAACACAGAATTAAGTTCCAAAAAGATCTCAACAGGCTAGAACATTCAAAAGAACCTAATAAGAAACAAAATTTCGGTTAAAAAAAAATCAACTACACAAGATGCATGGTTAGAAATCAGTTCATCTATTTATAGTTTTAATGTTATACCAATCAAACTATTTACAGGGATACTTTATAGCACTTGATGAAATTCATTTGGAGGAATGAAAGGCAAAGATCAGAGGTTCCTAAACTTATTTGGCCTACCATCCCCTTTAAAAAAAAAAAAATTACTTAGCACCTCCCTCTGCCCCAGAAATCTACTTTCTTTAACCCTTTAACAATTTTTTTTTAAAAATTTGCATCATTTCAAAAAAATATATAAAATATATTTTTTAAAATGATACATCTTCAATTTAATAATTTATTGTAAATTTATGGTTTTTTCCTGCATTGAAATTTTGATGACACAATATCATACCATGTAACTGTATAGTATCATATTGTAAACAAGTCATTACACACACATATTCTTGTTGATTCATGTTGGCCTTCCCTACTACACATGACAGGCTTGCCTGCCAACACTTGCTTGTTAAGACCTGTCAGCGGATTTGACCACTGATCAGTTATAACTTGCATTTTGTGTGTTATTTAGAAAATAATGTAATCACTATGACTTTAACTCTATTACACAACAGATGAAACGTGCAAATGGTTTTTCAAAATTTTCTTCCTTCTTTGTGCTTCCATGGTCTCCTTATTCTTATTCAATGCTCCCCAATTGCATCCAAAGCTACAAGGGCCCCCCTGAATCATTCCAACGTCCCCTAGGGGGTGGTACTGCCCACTTTGGGAACCTGTAGGAACAGTTCCCAGGTCCTAGACTATCAAGAGAAATAATGATAAGTTAGAAAACTAGAGATGAAGGAGTAATAGCACTTTCGGGTCTCAAACTATTTATAACTCAGCAGTCATCAAAACCATTTGGTATTGCTTAAAAAATAGAGAAGTAGCTCAATGGAACAGATTAGACAAGGGAGAACCAGAAATGATGGAACTCAATAAACCAGAATTTGATAAACCAGAAGAAAACATAAATTACATAGGAAAGAATTACCTATTTGATAAAGAACTTTGGGAAAACTAGAAAGCAGTCCAGCAGAAATTAAGCTTATACCAACAACTTGTACCATACTCCACAATAAATTCAAAATGAGTATGTATCCTGAATATTTAAGCTCCATCTCATTAAAAATTAGAAGAGAAACAGATCATATATAAGCCTTTCACAGCTGGGGGTAGATATATTCTTAAATAAAGCAGGAATGAATGCAATTACAAATTATTAAATAGGTTACTTTGACTACATGAAACTGAAAAGCTTCTAAAAACATAAAATACATCTAGGCCACAAAATGTAGAAGTTGAATAAAAAAAATTTTTGTATCAAATTTCTATGATAAGGGTTTGCTATTTTCCAATAGAGAAGTAATCAAACGATATGAATAATTCTGTTTGCCCCTAACTAAAAAAAAGAATTTGTAGTTCAGTTGTTCCAGTCATGTTCAACTCTGTGTGACTCTAGTTTGAGTTTTCTTGGCACAGATACTGGAGTGGTTTGCCATTTTCTTCTCCAGATCATTTTACAGATGAGGAAACTAAGGCAAACAGGGTTAAATGACTTGCCCAGGGTCACCCAGCTAGTAAGTGTCTGAGGTCACATTTGAACTTGAAAATAAGTCTTCCTGACTCCTGATGAATACTCTACCCACTGAGCCACCTAGTTGTAAACTATTAACAATTATATGAAAGAATGCTCCAAGCCATTGATAAGATGCAAATCAAAACACTCAGATTTCACTTCACACTAAACAAATTGGTGAAGATGACAAATGATGGGAATAATCAATGTTGGAGGAGTCTGTGAGAAGGTAAGAACATTAGCGCAATGTTAGTAGAACTGTGATTCAGTAAAACCATCACGAAAAACCATTTTGAATTACACAAATAAAGTGACTAAAACGGCCATACTCTTTAATCCAGAGAATATACAACTAGGCTTATGGTAAAAGGAAGTTTTTAATAAAAAGAAAGTCCATATGTATATATACACCCCCACACACACCCACCAATATGTTTACAGTAGCACTTTTTGCAGTAGCAAAGAACCAGAAAGTAGAAGCTCATTGTTTGGATAATAGCTAATAATAATAATTGACTGTATAACTAATAATAATAATGATGATAGCTAAACAAATTCTGGTACATGAATCACCACAAAACAATGAATGTTGCAAAATTAAAAAGAAAGTTTGGCCCCAGAGAAGTTATATGAGAAGAAATGTCTCCAGATTCCTTTGCAGAGTTGCGTGTCCCACAGTTATGAAACACTGCATGTATTATCAGATTTTTTTTCCTAGTGGATTGATTAGGTTTGCTCATTTTTTTTCTTTGTCCTCCTTTTCTTTACAGAAAATGTTCTTTGTTATATGGGGTAGCTTTTGGGGAGGGGAGAGAGATAAAAGGGAAATTTAGTTAATGTAAAAAAAAATCAATAACATTTTATTTTAAAAAAGAATTTAATTTTTATGGAGAAAGGTGTTTAAGCAGACTCATATGATTGAACAATGTGATGTGACAACTAATGAAATCTTAGGATGAATTAACAAAACTATAGTGCTAAGAATAAATGAGATGACAATCCTATTGTTCTCTGCCCTAGTCAGATCATATCTGGAGTACTGTGCTGTATCATGGGCATCACACTTTATGGTGGAGATTGACAAGCTGAAACATGTTCAGGAGCATAACCAGGATGGCAAGGGAATTTAAAGTCTTGCCATCTGAGGACTGCTTGAAGAGCTGGAGATTTTTAATCAGAGAAACAAACAACAGAGTTAACATATTTGTTTTCATATCTGAAGGATTTTCATTAAAGAGAAATTAGATTTTTCTCTCCTTGGCCTCGGAGAGCAGAAAAGGACCAAGAAATGAGAGTCACAGAGAGGCAGATTTTGGTTCAATGTAAGGTAAACCTCTCCAAATAATTGGAGCTGTCCAGAAATGGAATATGTTGCTTCAGGAAGGTAGTGAAGTCAATATCACTAAAGGACTTTGCTGACCACTTATCAAGAACATTTCAGAAGGGACTCACATTTCTGGTTCAGGTTAGACTAGATGGCACTAGATGACACTTAAAGTCTTTTCCAATTTCCAGGGTTTCTGGGTTGTTAAGACTTGCATTAAGATCACCCAAAAAACAAAGCCTCAAAAATTTTAATCTTCAGGTGCATCTGATGAGATTCAAATAAAAGTGATCCAAGAGAAGCCTATTATCTCAAGTACCACTTAAAGCCACTTTAGGAAACAATGTGATTCAAGTAGGCTAGTCAAAGAAATACCAAAACTAACAGGGCCCCATTACCCCTGGCTGAACAACTGCCCAGATAATAAGTGAAACTCTGAAACGGTTTACTTGATTACCTCATCTCCCTGAGCACTGTGGGTTTTCCATTATAAAAATCCTTGGCGTCTCCTGACTAGGACTGTCTTCCTTAATCAGGTGTCTTGTACCCCACCCCTCTCCCCAGGGAGCTGTCTTAAGCTGGGGTCATCCCTTAAACTGCTTGGTGTGTGTGTTACCCTCAATAAATACCTTTATTTGATTTGGAAACTGCCTGAGTGAATTCTTTTCAGACAACCTTGCACCCCAACAGTTTGGGGTAGTGTCCTGAACCTCATCATATCTACTTAATATTCAAGTCTGAGAGAAGATCTTTGTACTGATTTTTGCACTCCAGAAAATATATCCTAAAATATGCTGAACACTAACACCTGGCCCATTATAAAACTGCTACTATTAAGACTGATAAGGTTTATTTTGGCTCCAGAGCTAATGTATCTCCAACTAAACAAAACATTATTTACAACCCACACTATTCACAAATATAATGCCTGGATTTGAAATAAATAAAGTCATTTAAAATCAGAAGGCTGAAATTCAAGTTGGAAGTGTATAACTGATGGGGATGGGATCTGGACCCCAAAAAGGAAAATCCCTGGACTTTCCCATTTGCCTGAGGCTGTAATTCATTTAACTGGCCTTTCGTTGTGGCTATGCCGAATCTCCCAATTCTGTTCTGTTATCCCCCCACCCCAATTGCTCCTGGCCACTTCCCACCCTTATTCCTACAAAGGCTCCATTCTCCCTTGGCCCCATGGTCCAGGTCCCTGACATGGTTACCTCACAGTCACCCCAGCTTACTGGCCACCCCCATCCAGATCCTCCTCAGACTCCCTCCTCCAGTCACCTTAGACTACTTGACCACTCCTAGATCCCTTCCACAGTCTTTCTGTATATAAGGTCCATATGGCCTCCATTAAGATGCTCAGATTCTTAAGATCTGGCTAGCTTGCATTAGTGATACAAATGTTTAGACTCCTTAAGAGTCTGGCCAATATGGTGGATTCTTTAAATCCCCACCCCCCCCAATCAATGTTCCAGTAAACCTTGTCTTTGACTGAAAGAAGACTTGGGTCGAATTCATTAGGGCAGGACTCGCGTGTCATGATGTTGGGGTTCCAGCACCGCTAAACCTCTAAACCTTAACATAACTCTGAGGATATAAAAGTGACATTGGTTAGACTTGAAGCTCATAGCAAAAGCATGCAGTATTGAATTATTCCTAAGAAGTCAAATATACACTTTTTTTTCCTCTTACAGGTCAAATCCTGGAGTACTACAGCTCACAGAAAAGGGTGGTAAGGCAGGGCAGGTAAAGGAAGTAAGGAAGGTCTCAATGAGAATCTTGTGGCAATACCTAGTTTAGCAACATACTTAAGGGAAAATTAGGCAGGACTTGATTCCTGTTTTCCTAGGAAAAGACAGCATTTATGCCATTGGAATCTTTGAAAAGCAACTCAATTTCAATCATCACATTACCTAAAAATCTCAACATACCCATAGTCCAAGGATAGTAAATTCCTCTTTAAATAAGAAGAATCTTAAAGCAGAATGAACGGGAACTTTTGCCTGATTCTGCATTCTGCAAAGTTTTTCATAAGAACAGTGACATTTATCTTGAAATCTCAACAATGAAGTTTATAAAGGTCAAAGCTAGGAAAACGCACTTCTAGTGATCAGTTGTTCAGACACATAAAACTGATGCTTGATCAAATAACATTTCAAATCCTTAAAGAAACTTTTAATATAGCAATATGCCTCAAAGTACTTCATAATAATTCTGCAAATATAAAAAAATACTTATTTGTATGGGTTTTTTACTTCTACTTCTAGAAATGCTCAGGAAGTACACACATATTCAGAGTTTATGACAACCACCAGGAATTCTGACACTCAAAAAGCCAGCTCTCATGCAAGAGATGGCATGTATGGGTATCTGACTCCACAATTCTCTCTCTTCCCAGTGTATAAAATTAGCCCTCTGTCTTGAACCTGGTTTACTTCTTTTCTAATCATTTGCCAATATACTGTCCTGCCAAGCACCAAACTCCTGAGCAAATAGAAATTGATTTCAACATCCTCCTTGGGTATTCGCAAATGATTAAGACATAACCCCTACACAAAGTTCAGCAGTCAGGAACAGTGGGATTTAAAAGCCAACTTTTTGGTTTTTTTTAAATTATTTTGATTTATCAACACCAAATTTTTCTACTACAGTAAACAGACACAAAGATTCTTAAGAATCTCATAAGTCTAGAAAATGAATATTCTTAAATTTTTTTTTTTTTTTTTTTTTTTTGGCTAGGCAATGGGGTTAAGTGACTTGCCCAGGGTCACAAAGCTAGTAAGTGTCAAGTGTCACTGACCTGATTTGAACTCAGGTCCTCCTGATTCCAGGCCCAGTGCTCTATCCATTGCACCAACTAGCTGCCCCTGTTCTTAAATCATTAATGTGGTTCAACTAGCATTTAAAGGCCTATCATATGTAAAGATCTTGCCAGGAACACAAAGACAAAGAGCCTGGAAGAGCTTACGTTCTAACTGGGACATAATCTATACAAGGGGAAAAATAACTACAAAATATGTACACAAAGCAATAGAATATAACTTAAAGAGAGAATGTGAGCACTAACAACTACAATCAGGAAGGCCAAAGTGCTGTATTTCTGGGCTCACATAATTCGAGCTCTCTCTTGAGTGAGCATGACAATGCCTTCTCTGGCCTGTAGGAAAAAAAAAATTCTCCAACTTTATTTGTCTGTAGTCTGTTATAAAGAATCATCTCTGTCTACCAATTTAAAGCCTTAGTGACAGAAGCAGCGAATCAAAAGCATAGAGTTCTATTTCTGGCTCTATTTCAACATGCTTCGTGACTTCACACAAGATAGTTCTCTCTGTATTAATTTTTTTTTTCCCGTGAGGGGTAAAACCTGGCAGTGGATATATTTAAAACTTTTATGTTCTTAGGATAAAAGTGTCAGGCAAATACCAGTAATTATAAAGATGAAATCACTGCATGTAAAGGAGCAATCTTTATATGACTGAATCAGATAGTTTGGCTGTGTATTTTATTCATCAGGTTCAATGTGCAACATCTCCCCATACCTTACTCCCCCACACATACACATAAAATCCCTACGTAGCTCCTTCCCAAATCAGTATGTCCAGTCCTAACCTCATTTTGCGTCCTTCTTCATCATCAGACATGCTATATCTGATATGCTAGTCTTACACTGTTGTTGCACTTCTTCTATGTGCTCTGTCTCCCCTACTAGATTCCTTACGTCAAGGGCTTTGTCTTATACTTCCTCCATCTCCCCAACAGTGCCTAGCATTCTACCTTACGTGGAATAGCTCAGAAAATGTATGTTGGGCCATTACAGGATTAAAGGTGTTTCTGGGCTGGGCTCATCCTGGACCTGGCTAGAGCATAATATTCAAAGCATTCTTCCCTGAGTGAATCCAAAATTAAGTAGTGACTCTGAAAGCCATGAAACCTCTGGACAGGTTATGACTTTCATTCAAGAGCAGAGTGAAGGCTATCATCTTCAACCATTTCTTTTAAGCCCTTTAGGGTGCCCTAAGTGAGAGGGCTTCAAACTTAAAGCTACTTGGTGTGCATAATTTACAACTGCAATATGAAAGCAATGCAAAAAGGCTGTATTTTCCCAAAAAGTTTGTTGGAATCACAAACTATATCTTCATAACCACGGAAGACACTCACACCTGCTACACTGACAGGAATTTTAAATTTTTAGTGAATCAATGAGGCCATTCAATAACTGAATATATCCCATTTTAGGGTCCAAATAATAAATGTGAAAAAGCACCACGAAATACATTCCATTACTGTACATGGCTTAACCAGACAAATGTAAAAAGGTAGCTTGTTTTATACCTACATTAGCCAAGAAAAGTCACCCTCCTTAAAGATTCTACAACCAAACATGTACTACAATCATCTACAATTCAAACTAATTACAGAACCATGAATTTCAAATCATACTGTTCCCCAAGTCCTTGCACAGCACTTTACATATGGCCAACTGCTTAATATTTGCTAAAGTGAATTCTTCTCAGGTGAAAAGTAGCAACCCTAGCACAGAGTCTAAAACATAATAAATAATCACAATATACACTGACGATTACAACAGCTGTTATAAGCATATGTATGTGAAGGAAGATTTCAAATCCTTCCTGTTTGTTGTGTTGAAATATGCTAGACATGTCACATAATCACACCTCTATTCTATAAGGTAACAGACTGAATATGCACTGCTGCACAGAAACAGAAGAACAGAAATTTGTTTTTAATGAAATCCAGGATGCCCATATCAATATTTTCTAAACAAAAAATAAATTTAAGGCTGTAGCTACACAAATGTTTTACAATGGAATAAACTTATGCAAACAGGTTAAACGCTAGGTTCTCTGACTTAGCAAATACAACAAGGTAACTAGCAAATAAAGTTTAAACTATGGTCATTTCAAGGCCCTGGGCAAGCCTCTAATCTCTCTCGTCCAGCTTTCTTTCCCACTACTCTATGTTCCATTCAAAGTGAACTCAGTATTGCCTATCCTCTTTTCTCCCATTTTGCCACCAAGTCTTTGCTCATGCTGTCCCTACATTCATCTGTCTGTTAAAATCCCTTCCTTCCTTCAAGGCCATCTTGCCCATGAAACCTTTCTTGACTTCCACCAGGTGCAAAGTCATCTCATCTTTTTCCTCTCAAAATTTTTTCTCACAGCACTTTTACTGAACCTTAGCATATCTACGCTTCCTAATAGCACTATTACTTCAAGGTATGTGTGCGTGTGTGTGACATGTTCCAAGGCACTGCTTTTTTGCAGAGATATATACGTGTCTATATATCTCGACATCCCTATACAAAATATATCTTATCTAGCTATAGAAATAGCTAGATAAGATACATATCTTAACTACAGATATAGATAGAACACAGATAGATCTTTTATACAGATATATAGATATCTCTATATAGATATAGATAACTATATCTCTGCATGAAGCAGTACCTTGGAACACAGTAGGCACTTAGTAAAGACTGACTGACTTGATTAGGATAGACCTTTGCCAGACATTGCAATGGTTTTTCCTCCTGATGGTTATGTCTTTCAGGTACATCATAGTAAGACTAGAAAGCTGAATGTTAAGAGTAATCTGTTCCTTTGAAAACAATGAAATTCTCTCTTTCCAGTCAAGTTCACTGGATCTCAGCTACTGCTGCAATGGTGTAGCTCTATTGTTCCTAGAGTTCCAACGAAGCACTCCCAGGATTCTAGGGTCAGATTTATAACCTCAATAAATTCGTGTGACCTGTTATGCTATCTTGTCTCTAGAATTTTTACTTATTTTTTTCTTCCCCTCCACAAAGTAGCACTTCTTGAGTTAGCTTTTCTGAGCCTATTTCTACATTTCTAAGCAGACTACAATATCTCAAACAAATGATTTTCAAACTGTAAGATCCTAACTCCACCTAAGGCTTAAGGGTAAAATTTTCTGGTTCAAGTAGCCTGAGGTAGAAGTTTTGGTTTTGTTTTTTTTTTCCCCAATTAAAACAGAAGAAAACGTAAAGCAAATCATGTCGGATCTTCCAGTTCATCCATTTCTTTTATTCACTTAAGAGATTATAACATTTATATATGCAAGATTTGGTGTTTGGTGCTAAAAGAGAACAATGGAAAAAGACACAGTCCCTGAAGCTTACCACCTAGCTATTCTTCCCGCATACCCAATCAGTCAACAAGCACTTATTAAGCACCTACTATGTGCCACTATACTGTTGAGAACATGCTTCTATTTGCTTAACCTTTCACGGATCTACTGGAAAGTTTAAAACTGAAAGGCAACTTCAGTTGCTATTAGTTGTAATACTAAGGCAACTGGAATGACAGGCATCTTTATCAACTATTCACAAATGATGTACTAATGTACTTAAAAAAAAAAAACTCAAAGAATATAGTTTGTTTTAATAGTAAGAATATTTAAAGATGGTAAGACAGATTGCTCCTATTATGTCTATTAGCCTACTACAGTTAGTTTTAGTCAACCTGTCTTATATTTTTCAGGAAAAAAGCTGATAACAGCCTTGCAAATAGATTAAAAAAAAAAATGTATCTGCCCACCAAACTTGTCACCAGCCCTTCCCACACTTACCCATGTCATAGTGATGAAACATCTGATGGCAGTGAGCATCAATGGCCTGAAAAAATACAGGTTGTAGTTTCAATTTTTATTAAAAATTCTTACTTGCCAACTGCCTGAATTCTTTTAAGTCTACATTTTTTCATCCCATGTTTTGTGTTATTGATATGTAACAGCAATTCTTGGCTTAATTAGTAATTAGAGGTCATCTTATGAGGTGAACTGTGGTTGACAAGGAAGCTGTGTTGGGCTGGAGTCTATAGCAAAGAGCTAGAAGACAAAGTTAAACCAAAGATTCTAATTAAGTTCCCTGTCTGTAAAATGAAGGTGTTGCACTATATAGCCTCTAAGGTCTCTTCCAGCTCTAACATTATGATCCCATGAATAGGAACAAGAATTTGAACTGCGGGAACAAGGCTGAAAAGATAATGTCTCCTGGTGTGATCTAAGAGCATGGATCAAAATTGAAGAGAACTTCAGAATTAGGGAAGGCAAGGGAATTGTTTCGAAGTGGAAGTGGAAGGATTAGAAAGGGAGTGGAATAGAAAAAGGAAAGGTGAAGTTTAAGACACAGATGAAGGTGACAGAATCATAGGAAGATGACAGAAAGGTGTGAAGGGCAATGAGCCCCTGGTGCCCCTCCATAGCAAGTGAGACATGAAGAAGGTTTTGTGAGTGGAGAGGTCTTATAGAATTAGTAAGCTATTTGTCAAGTATAGCACACTCAACCCTTGGACAAAGAAACAAAATGGAACAAATTAACCACAACTCTGTCCCTTCTTCCATTCTAATCCTAGTGTGAGAAAGGATGGGAGGATGTTGTGATAGAATTCATACTTGCTGTGAATCATGGCTAAAGAATCTACTACCACACATTCATTTTCTACATGCTATAGATAAGATATTGAAAAAGAATTTAACATTTCCAAAGAATCCTATCTCTTCTCAGTCCTGACAACAGCTGTGACCTTATACTATTAAGCTCAGCACAAAACATAATACTCAACACAAAGTTATTTATTCAGAGTGAAATATGAGATCATAAAAAAAATCCATCTTTCCTTAGCTATAAAGGGGATCATCTCCCAAAGATCAAAGTATTTTACTTATGCATTAATTACCATTCCAATCCCCTTTGGGAAATCCCTAGTCCAAAAAGCCACTTCAAGCCCCTTCTCAAATTCCAACAAGAGGCATTCTAGAGAAACAGGTTGATGACTTTTTCAATCATGGGGGGGGGGTGGGTAATAAGGAAGAACTTTACTTTTATTTAGGCAAAAAGGCTCTATCTGAAAAAGTTTTGTGCTCCATTAAAGATGTCTGCATTCTTTCCATAATGTACAAATTAGTTTAGTACTAAAATTTTTTGAAAATTTCTAAAGCCTTTTAAGATTTATAAAATATTAAGTGAAAATATCCCTCCAATTAACTCAAGCTCAAAGAAATGAAATGACTTGCCTAACAAGGGTTACACAGCTAGCAAATGTCGGAGCAGAGATTTGAACCCGAGTCTTCTAATTACAAGTTCAAGTCTAGCACTCAGATATTCTGTGCTGTGGGCAGAATTGCCATGAAAACTTACTGCATTTAAGGCTGTGTCGATATTTCTGACTAAGAGGGCAAAACGGATTCAAAATCATGCTGCTGTTGACAGCAACTAAGATGCAGACAACAGAAAAAGAGGGAGCACAGGCAATAAACAAAGCACTTCCTCAGCGATGGCAGCTGAAGGCTCTTGAAGGAGGAGTTGGAGAGTAGCAGTAGCCAGAGACACAAAGGCCTACTCACTTTCTAAAGCCAAAGGCCAAACTTGCTAAGCATGTACACATTCACTTAGAACTTGGTATAGGAAGCAAAACCAGGATAGAGAGGAAATATTTTTTGTTAAACTCCTTCCTGCTGTATTAAGCCTATGGAAATTCACATTAATTGCTTAAAAATATGTGGTCCATGAAGAGATGTGAACAAAGGCAGCCTCTTCCCTTAAGCTAGTTCACCCACAAGTTAACATAACTGATTAACCCCATATTTAGTTACCACTATTAAGAGAAATGGAACTCAAGTTTCCTCATGAAATTGCAAATAACAGTGCTAGAACCTAGAAGAACCTTTTCTACCCAGAAGATATTTGTATTATCTACTGCTAACCTTTACTTATCTAAAACTTTAAAGCGATTCAGAAGAAAATTTCAAATAATGGCTCCTCTGTTGAAGTCTATCACTTTTCCTTTTAAATACTAAGGTTTATAAACATGAGCTGGATGACACACACCAGATGGGAATAAATGCAATTAAATTCCATGAGATGTTCTCTAATCAAGATCCCTTCCTGTTGGAAAAGGAGTTTGTATTAGATTACAGAAAAACTGATCGTGGGAATTAGAGGAAGGGGGTCAGGAAGAGGTACATGAGATATCTAAAAACAAATAAGGAGAGACTGATATCTCAGGTATTTTTTACATCTTTAAAGGAGAAGGAATGAAGTTAAAGAAAGGATTTCCATCCCTTAAGCGCTACCCCTATCATCACCTCTCTAAAGACAAACATAAATCTATTCAACATATGTGTAATGTGTACACACATGTCATCTTCCTCATATATCTTAAACCAGACCACAACAAAGAGTAAAAGGTCTGCTGATTAAAAAAGCCCTTTTTATTTATGCAGCCTTCCCCTCTGCAAGCAAGCTTTTCAACTCAACTGACCTTTCCACTTAATAGTAACTCAGTAATAATTCAGCAGTAACAGGACTATTCTAGTTCACACTGTGGCCTCTGACTTTTCAGAGCACATTTGTGCTCCACAATCTAGCAAAGAATGGAAAACTGTTCTGCATTGTTCTTTCCTATGGGTAATTTTAGTCTCTTTAACAAGTTTATAATTCACTGAACAAATATTTGCATGTAAGGTCCTATGAAAGGGGGCTTTTGGGGACAGAAATATATAAAAAGGGATTCCCTGCTGATGGGAAAGTAATCATCTAGTTGGAGAGAAAAGACTAATATTTTTTGGGTTTGGTGTCAAATGCATGCTCTAAACCAAGAATTTCAGAATGAAGCCTTCCTAGCAAAAGTGGTATTTCAACTGCTTCTAGAAGGATAGGTATAAATTCTGAGAGATTTAAAGTCAGGGAGGAAAAGATCTTCCAAAGTAGGAAAAGGGCATGAAAAAAGGCATAGGTGCATTTAGGGAATGGAAGTAAAGTGAAACTGAAAAAGATTTATGTATATTGGGGCTAGACCATGGAATGTCTTGAATGCCAGGTTAGGGAATAGAAAGAGCTGCTTAAAGTTTTTGATCAGTAAGAAAGGCATAATTAAAGCAGTACTTTAAAAAAGTTTATCGGACAACAGCTTTCAGGATTAACTAGATCAATCAATAAAAAAGTATTTATTAAGTATCTCCACAGCACTAGAGGTACAGAGATAAAAAAAGAAATTATGCCTGCCCTCAAGGAGCTTACATTCTACCAGGGAAACAACATATACACGTGTAAGTATATACAGAATATAATGAAAATAAATACAAAAAAGAAAAAACAGCTCAGTTGATAAGGAAAAACCTAAAGTAGGAGAAAGTATACGAGCTGAGTTTTGGAGGAAACTAGGATGTTTTAAATTTTTAATTTTTTTCAAGTAACATAAATCTTTCCCAACTTCCTTCCTCCCCACTTCCTCCAAGAAAGAAAAGAAAGAGTAAAACAAAATCCTGGTAATAAATATGCATAGTTAAGCAAAACAAATTTCCACATTGGCTATGCCTAAAAAAAGTCTAAATCTTCACTGTACCCTAAGTGTATCACTTCTATGTCAGGAAGTAGGTAGCATGGGAAACCAGAGTTCTATGAGGTGGATTAGGGAGAAATCTGAAGGCTAGGAAACCAGCAAAATTCTTGAGGGTAGAGATCCCTACAAACTTTTTTTGTATCCCTCAAAGCTTCTAGTTTCTATGTTAGGAACAGGCACTCAATAAATATTTGCTGACTTGATTAATTGGTTTCCAGTAGAGTCCATTTCTGGGCCACAAGTCTTTCCAAGATAGTAAGATCTGCCAAGGCTCACACAGTATAAAACCCAAAGTCACCTTCACATCTCAATAAGGTATCAGTAGCTTATCCCGCTAAATCTAAAAAGTATCTTTAGTAGATTGGCTACCAGATGTTAAATTTTTTCAACCACAGCAACTCATTAAGACCTGCTACAGAGGTGTTCATGGCAGAGGTGCAGCCTATTGGAGCAGAGTACATATTCACATCAATGAAATAATGGATCCTGACAAATTATACCTCTTTTAACCAATGTTGAAATACAAGGGAACTACTACTTGTAAAGTGAAGTAAAATTCGGTCATAAAGAATGAACACATTTTATACTTTTATAATTACAGATACTGCCACTCCAGTCCTTTTTTGGTAACTATTCACTATCAAAACCGAAAACAACTAAATTTTGCTTTGGTCACAGAATCCATAGATTAAGAGTTAGAAGGGGCCCTAGTCTAAGTCCCTCATTTTAAAGATGAGGAACTGAGTCCCAGGTAGTAAGGAGGCAAAACACCGTCCTTTGAATCCAAATGCCACACTCTTTCCACTATACCAGGCTGCTTCCAATTGAGGCAAATCTGTTGGTGCAAAGAAAATAAGCATTCTAGGCTTCTTGTGATTTCTTTGGATTAGTTTTTCCAAATGCCAACAAAATGGTACTACATAGACAGGATGTCTTCAAGTCAATGAATGCTCACTTTAAGCATCCTAAGAAAGGCAGAATTCCTGGACAATATCTCACATACACACCTTTTATTCTTTTAATTACCAAGCAAAATGCATTTAATAATTCCAAATTTAAATCTTTGTATTTACTTTTTAACATGAGGATCTTTGATGTTCAGTGAGAACCTATATTGAGAGATGGTGAGATGCTGCCCTGCACTTCATTCCACCCTGCTTTCCTTCACTCTCAACTCCTCCCTACAACTTTCCCTATCATGGATGCCTTTGAGAATGAGATAAGTTTTTCTCTCTCAAACCTTTCCTGGTAGAGCAAAGGAGAGGGTCTGGATGTGAAAATGCTTTCCTACATTTAACAAAGGCAGCTGTTTGCCAACAAATTAGTCATTAAGTAAATTAGCTATGTAGCCAAAGGCAACCAAATATTTCATTACTACAGGTGCTACTAGAATTCAGGCCAGGATTTAGAAAAGATAAAAATGGGAATGTGGGAATGTCTACATGCCACTTCTTTACCTAAAATTACATTTTACTTGTTCTCCAACCCCCCCCCCCTTTTGTCCTTTGTGGTAAAGGGAAAAAACAGTCTAGGAGAAAACGGAGATGAGGGGACAGACAGTAATTAACTTGCTCATGATTCATTCTAAATAATATTAATAATAGCTAACATTTATATAGCATTTACTATGTGCCAGGCACTGTGCTAAATGCTTTACAATTATAATCTCATTTGATCCTCACAACAACTATGAAGAGGTAGGTGCTATCATTAGCCCCATTTTACAGATGAGGAAACTGAGGCAGACAGAGGTTAAGTGACTTATCTAACATCACACAGCTTGTAAGTGTCTCAGGCTGGAAGTGAATTCAGGTCTTCCTGATTAGAGACCCAGAGCTCTATCTACTATGCCACCTAACTGCCCATTTTGAAGCACTGCAAACAGGAAAGCAGAACCATCCTACAAACAAAAGGAGACTAAGTTCACATGGTTACTAAGAGAGGAATGGAACAAAAATGATAAAAATTTCAAAGAGCCCTTTTAAGATAATTTGAAAGCTAGAAACAAAATATATACCCAATAATTAGGGAATGACTGAACATATATGAGTTTACTATACTATATGATTATAAATGTGACAAATTCAGAAAAAAAAACAGAAGACTTGCATAAAAATGATGCAGACTGAAAAAAAAACAAAGACAAGATAACAACGTACACAATGACCTATAACAATGTGATCCAAGATAAAAGAGAGACGTAACAAAACTGGTCAAAATTAGCACCAGAAATTAGCTAATTTTTAAATTAAAATTTTTAAAAATTAGCACTATTAGAGAGAATAAAATGTCTATTGTATCAAAACAAAATATAGTAATAAAATTTTGAAAAACAAATTTTGTATTCCTAGTCTATTGCACAAATGGTAAACATAGGAGTATCTTGGGATTCAAATTTGCAATTAAGTAAAAATATCTTCTCTGGAAAGCAGTGAATATGCCAAGTACAGACCCATGGATACGGTGGACACTCAAACGTTGTTCATGATGATGACCTTTTGAAGCTGGCAGGAGAAGGGAAATTCCAGCACTGCAGTTGGCCTTGAAGTCTGACTCAACATTTCTGACCCCCTCCCCCTTCCATAAGGCACTGCCCGTCCTCACAGTTTAGGACAGTTTAGACAGGCCCAACAGTAAGAAGTAACCACTTCTGAATTGTAGGAATTTAACCTCTACTTGGAAAATACCTGTAATCCTTTGCCAAGTCAGTGGTTCACTCACAAGAAGGTACAATCTGTGACTTGCTAGCCACCTGGATATGAAACTTAGATATAGAATCAGCCAATCCAGGTAATAGGGAAAATTCACTAAGAACCACTAACCTCCTTAAAACACTCATTCTTTGAGCTAGTCAGAGAAGGAGCCACATACAGAAAAAGTGGTATGTTAAGGTCTCTTATTGCTTCACAGAAGCAAAAGACAAGAGAACAAAAACCTGATGGCTCTCAACACAGGATTACTATTACCTTGCCCATTCCTACGGGTCATTCTGCTTGCATTCAGAATGCTAGATTTTCTCCTTTAAAATCGTAGCCAGAAGTAATCATAGTTGCAATTGGTCCACAAATGTAAAAATGTTTAGTGGAAAGGGAAAAAAAGGGAATTGCAAGAGATTTTCCCAACTATAGTAGCCTTGAAAACAAATCTTATGAAGAAAACATGACAAGATAAGGCATTGAAGAGGACAATTTTTCCATTCTACCAGTTTAGTCAGAAATCACCATGAAAATGAGTTCTTGTAAAACTTGCTACATATCTTGTTAGGTAGCAAAACTCATGCTAGAAAAGAGAAACTAAATGAAATTTTTAATATTTTCAAGGTTCTATTTTATATTTATCTCTGATTCTGATCTATGAAGTAAGACTGTAGCTCAGTTCAGATCTAAGTAGATACTTTAAGTAAAATATATATCAGAATGCAAAAGAAGCAGCAGAGTAATTCAAATACTGGCTCCAACGCTTACAACTTGTGTGAACTTGAGAAAGATACTTCACAATTCAATAAACATTCAAGTAAGCATGTATTCAGTGCTAGGAAGAAAAAGCGAAGATAGTCCCCACTCTCAAAGGCCTTATATTCTACATGCATACAAGTATAGAAATAGAAGCTAAAATGAAGGAGAAAAAAAACTAACAACTGAGGGGAATAGGAAACATTTCACATAGGTAATTGCAGCTCGCAAACTAAGTCTTGAAGGAGGAGGCTTGGGGTCCTAAGAGGTGAAGATGACAAAGGAACACATTCAAGGCACGGGGGACACCTTACTTAATGGATGGAGAAGGAATGCCTAGTTTGGGAAATAACCAATACCCCACTGGAACTGGGACAAAGTTTGTGAAGAGAAGTAATATGGAATCAGTCTTGAAAGGCAGGCAGGAATCAGATTATAGAAGGCATGAAACTGCAAATCGAGAACATTTTATTTATCCTAGATGCAATATGGAGCCATAGAAGATTTCTCAAAGGAGAGAAACCTGGTCAGACCTGTGTCTTAGGAATATTATTTTAGTAACTGTGTGAAGGGTTAACTGAAGAAGAGAAGAAACTGAAAGGACCCATTTGAAAGCTATTCCAATTAAGGCAAGAGGTGATAAGAGTCTGAGATGCAAGATAATGTGAATGTAGAATCCACAAAATTAGACAAATGATTAGATGGGGTTGGGGGAAGATAGTGGTAAAGCAGCGGTCTGAGTCAAAAATGACTCTAAGATTGTGAACCTGGATAATTGGAAGAATGGTGATATCATCTGTTACATGGAATAAGAGAGAAAAAAGTATAGTATGGCCTCTAGACTATATCCTTAGAAAGTAAAAAGTGAGGTCTTCTGCTAGGGGGAAGGGGCAGGAGATACTGATGGGCATTTAGAAGAGAAGAGAGAGTTTGAAATAGAAGCTGTGAGTATAGAGAATCGATCAGGGAACAATCAAAAGATTGCTATATAGCAGCAAGGGCCCAATTCAGATGAGAGGATATAAATTTGTAATGAACTCAGTTGACACAGACTTTCTCCAGCAGCTTTCAAGAACACATGACTAAGAGAGAAGGTAGATGGTTGCAAGACTGACATGTGTTAAGGAATGGCTGGTGACAGGAAAAAGAAACAAGGGATACAAGGACAGAAGATGCAGTATACTTGAACAACAATAGGACCGAGACCATGAAGGGCAGAGATAACAGACTGTGAGATCAAGGAGGGGATAGACGGATAGAAAGTCAGAATAAACACAAAAAATGGGTTCAAGAGCAGCAAAAGAGAGGGAGAGACAGGAAGATGTTAGGATCAGAGAGGAATTTCAGAATTCGAGATCACGGCAATGACAGAGTTATGGGTAAAAAGTAAGCTCTAAGAATATAATCATTCCTGTGGGTGGCTAAGATAGAAGATACAGAAGAAGGGAGTAAAGAAGGTAGATAAAAGAGGAAGTCAGAATAATTGTGGGGATATCAACATGGATAAGTTCCTGATAATGAAGAGGTTGATGTTGAGAAGAAAACTGTGCCAGGTACTAAGTTCCTAAAAAAAAGGGGGGAGGGGGATGTTCCTGGAGACCAGGTACATTATATAGGTAATATAAATAAGAATTTGTACTAGTCAATATAAACAGAAGAAACAAATCTCAAAAGAAGAGAGATTGCTGACTGACAGCAGCAAAGGAACAGTTTAGAAGTGGTTATGAGAAGTAAGAAGCATGCCTCTATTTGTTCAGGGTGACAGTAGAGATGAGAAAAGGAGCTCCTAGCACTAGAAAAGGTAGTCAGAGATGAAGTATCTTCTGAAAGAAACTAGGCATCCATTATTGCCCAAAACAAAACAAAACAAAACAAAAAAACTGAGAGAGGATGAGGTGAAGAAGCCCTTAGTCTCTTCATTTGTCAAATGAGAGAGATGGGCTACACGACCTCTAATATCCCAACTCTACTACCATCTTATTCAGAAATCTACAATAATTTGCTCTCATATGCTATAATTTAGAGAAGAGTATTAAAGAGATATTAACTCTTTACATTATTCCTCAACTTAAGGACTTTACTATTTGTAAATAAAAGTCAAATACTACAATCTGGTATTTCAGGACATCCAAATCTGACCTCAATTTAACTACCATCTCATTCTTTCTAAATACATTACCCATGTGCCTCCTTCTCCTCCCCCCATCCCTTACAAATAGCATGCCCTTTCCCACTGATGTGCTTTTGTTCAAGCTGCTTTCTTTACCTGATTTTCTCAGCCTATATTTCTTTTGGGGTTCAGTTCAAACTCTGACTCTTCCATGATGGCTTACTAGACTAACCCTAGTGATCCCACAGTGATCTTTCCCTTACATGGAATCCTGTAATTGCTTTAAACTGTTCTCAGGTTTTCAGGTAAACACATCTTATCTTCCCAGCTCCAATCATAAGCAAGTTGAGGACAAAACTGTGTCTTCTTTCATATTCCCTGGAACACCCTTAGCAGTGCAGAAGACATACAACTGAACTTAAATATTTCTTGAATGAAAGCTGGGCTATTTCTGAACTAAATGCCCTATGCACCACAAAATGCTTTTAATTGCAATATACGCCCTTCAGAAGGAGGGCTTCCATTTATGCATGTATAGACTTCAAGAGTACTACTACATTCACGGCCTCAGTGGATGATTTTGAAATTTCTTCATGAGTAATCCCTGCACACTTGAGATAAATGTTAGAGCTATCAGTCAGCCCTTAGCGAAAGGGCCTCCCTAGTCTCATAAACTACAGTATATACTATTAACAATATGAACACTACATTTATGAAAGTATTATAATGCTCTGTAATAAAACTCAATGACTAAATTTCCTTTAGAGGCTCCTATATGGTCACACAACAGAATGCTTCCTCCCTCCCTATATGTACCAATACTGGCTAAGGACTCAGCCCTTAGGAAAATCCTTTCAACATGCAATAATGAAATAGTTCACTGCTATTGGTCTTTAATTCCAAACATACTCTGAAAGATAAGCAAAGAGAAGATGCATGCGTCACTTGGCCTCACTTCTTAATAGCCAGTCTCCTCAGACCAACAGGCTTTACCAACCTCCATCTCTCAAATCCATCACTTCACATTACGATCCCTGGCCCTTTTTCCTTCAGAAAGCTGATTTTGCCTAGTCCTCCTGACTCTTGGTAAAGATGCCTCTAGGTTGGAAGATGACACTTTACTCAAGAAAAGGCCCCGCACTACCTAAGCTCACCAATAAGTATAGGCAGAAGACAAGTGATATTCACGACTGCCTTCCTGGCACAAGAGCTGATCTGGAAATGGGTACTTAACAATTCAAAGAAGGTCCCTCTTTGAACATCAAGTCTATTTCTCCTTTTACCTTATTCATTCTTTTCCTCCATCTATTTCTAGTCTTCATTCTTCTGTCTTTCCTCTGTCAAGCTTTTTCAATCCCTCTTCTTTTGCTGGCCCACCTCCCACTCCTCATCTTTAAATAAAGGGGGGCAGGACACTAGATTGCTGCAATCTAAGACTTGGGATGATGGATCAAAGAGGGCAAGGAGTTCACCAAGTTCACCAGGTGTCAGTAATGCCAGGACAGGTTTACCCTGGTGTAAAAGAAAACAGCACTGGATCTGAAAGTCTCGGAAGGTGGGTTCAAATCCTAGCTCTGCCATATACTACCTGAACAACCTTGAGAATCGGACTAGAGGATTAGTAAGGTTTTCCTTAACCCTAAGTCTGGGATCCTATGTGACTGAATGATTTTAACTGTTTAGATCTCTAATACTCTGGTAACAGAGGGACAGTAGAACAAACACAGGTCAAAGAACCTGTGTAACCTTGGAAAAGTCACCTAACCTCATCAAAGTTAATATTCTTCATCTGTAAAAGGAGGAGGTTGGACCGGATAGCCTCTTGACCTAATTTCCAAGCTCCATCCAAGCCTTAATTTGAACAGCAACCTAGGACATGAGTATGTTAATTAAACAAAAGCAACTAACTCTAGGGAATCAACAGCCATTAGCAATCAATGTTGTAACACGTATAGATTTAGAACTGGAAATGACTTCAGAGGCTATCTAGCCCAATCCCCTCATTTTACAGAAGAGGAAACTAAGGCCCAAAAGGGTTAAGTGACTTGCCCAAGGTAACATAGGTAAGGAGTAGCAGGGGTAAGTTTCAAATTCAGGTCTTCTGATTCCACTTTTCTTTCTACTACACCACATAAATATTTGCTAAATGCTTATACTGTGCCCAGCACTGTGCTACCTTTTGAAGAATACCAAAAAAGTACAGTTATCTAGTTGGAGAGAAAAACCACATGGAAGTTCATCAAAAAAAAAGGTAATGCCAAAAAGAAAAGTGACAAAGCAACACATGATTAATTTCCAAAAAAAAAAAAAAAATGTTACTGGCACTGTGTGCTATGATTCTGGAGGAAGAAGATACTGCTTTAAGCTGAAAGTCAGAGAGGGCAAGCGCAGCACCAATTTTACAGACTCCACTAGTTTCCCTTTCAAGGGAGCAGGGAAACCACCTACTGCACAGTGCTGTCTTGAACTCCAAGGCAAAGAGGGCATAATGTTTTATTTGAATTTAGCTAGAAATCGTATCCTGCTTCCTCTCGTTATCAATCCAGTTGCTTTTACTCCATTTTATGGTCTAAAAGTGCTTCACCATATTTTCATGCCCAGACTGAATCACTAGGCTGGTATGAGTTAGGCCTGGACTAGAACAGGGTAAAATAGGGGCTTGAGCTCAACAATGAAGGTGGACAGGATTTAGAAAAGCACAGAGAAGATAGCTATTTCCTGTAGGGGCTAAAGTACATATAGAATACCAAAGTACCCATATATACCGAGTCTGCTTAGCCAAAATGAGATTTACTCTGAGCCGCTGGGCTCTCAAGATCTAGAACAGGGGATTTATAAATGATCAGGAGATTTGAGTACAATCAGTCACTTTTTCTTCTCAAATAGACCTTCACACCATGCCTCATCCTGGCACTAACTTAAAAGTAAAGAGAGCTGAAATAACTTTTAATTTGGGATGTGCAGGGTGGAGGAAGACCACTATTTTTAACACAGAAGTACAATCCTCAAATATGAATCCTACAAGTTCTTATGCACCACAGAACCCAAAGCTTCCAGGACACCTTCTCTGAAACCTATAGACAAAGACAGAGAGTTGCCTAGAACACTAAGGTTATGTGACTGGCCCAGGATATCACACCAACATATGTCAGAGGCAGAACTTGAACCCACGTCTTTCTGGCTCCTGTGCCAGCTCTTTATCCACCACACCAAGTGCCTACAACATACCACAATAATTTTCCATTCAATAGCAATGTATGTTATTCACTGAGAACATGCCTTTCAAAAACTCTGAACCTCTTCTGTAAGTTGAGCACAGCATATTGGGAAACCCATGCAATGCCTAAATTACAAAAGTGAAAAAGGCAGGATAACGAAAGATTCCTTCACTTTCAAAGCATTATTCCCATGTGTAGGGAAGTAGGAAATTGCAAGCTGGGGGAACTTTTCTAAAAACTCCTAAAGCTCTAACGGTCAGCAAGAGCCTTAAGATATCAATCAAAGTACTAATATGAAACATTTTACTCCTTAACAATTGTGTACTCTAAGATACCAAATGCAGTATAAGGTATTAGGAGACGTAGTTTCCTCTTAAGAGTTATTGCTAAGACCGACTTGACAGAAGTAGAAATCTCTCCTAACAATAAATATTAGTCATCATTACATGAAACAAGTGAGATCATCAGTCTAGTGCCTTTACTTTTTCAGGGCAATGAGAGCTATCAAAATCATTTATTAGTCACTCATAAACAATGGGGTGGAGAATTTGTGTTGGGATATTTTATAGTAATCATTCCTTAGCTCTTGAGAATGAACATGACTCACTTTCTGCAACAAATGGCAATACATTCGATTCTTCTAATACCTTATACATTTCTGATTTGTCTTCTCTACTACTTTCCTTCTGTCAATTTTAACAAAAATAGCACGGTGAGTTGGGAGACCAAGTGTACCCACTTATTAATGCACATCAGTGAATACAAGAAACATATTCCAAAAGATGTTTAAACTACGTTTAAACCTAGCTTCCTCCACTTGTGACAAGAATGAGGAAGCCCACACACACACACCCTTCACTCAACTTGGAATTTCCTTAATCCTTATGAGAATTTCACCTCAAATATTCAGGTAATTTTACTTTATTTTAAATAGCCTCTGCCCATCCCTCCCCCCTTTAGCATTTTGGAAACATATAACTCCAAAAATTAGTAATTTTGCTCACCTTTAACATAGAGGCCAAATTGGCCATGTGCTCGTTCAGGGTGCCCTCTGACTCCTTGTACGTCAGGCAGGTAAACTGGTATTCCTCTGGATCAAAGGCATCTGCTCCCTGTTGTTCGACATCATTTGCTACCCCCTCATAATAATCCTCTATATCCCCAGGGTCCTCATCCTCTTCCTCGTCTTCCTCCTCACAATTTGGATCATAGTCCTCTTCATTGCTGTCAGATCCCTGGCTATTCATGTCCACAGACATTTTAGTGTCCTGCCAAATTGCAGATCAGGAAAGCAGTTGCTGTTTTCCCCCCTCCCCCCAACTTTACTTCTGTCTCAAGTGCATTAGGTACTTCTGTCTTCTAAGGGAGGAAAAGGAAAAGAAAAAAAAAGCATTAAATTTTTTCGTAAAGAATTACAGCAGAAACAATTTCCATTATCCCCAACCCAACAGTATTACTGTCATCTCTCTAGGAAGCTATCTGTCATATCAGAAGGTTCTGGCTCAACTCAATAAATATTTATTGAAATGAAAACGCTGAAACCAAAAAACTGTGAGCATGTCCTCTGACTGCAGGAGAGGCATTAATGCCTGGCAGTAAGACTTTAACTAGTTCTATGTCACACTTCCAACAAAATGCTATTTTCCATTAGTTTAGTCTGGTACATTTCTTGGCATGGGAGGTAAGGATGACAGAATTTTGTCAATTTAAAATTAAGGACGAAGCATGGGAATACAAAATGGTCTAAAAAAATCTCAAAAAGACAAATTCTCATAGAATGTCCCTACTCCCAAGGGCTATCAAATTACTGGGATCCAGGATCAATAGGTACAAAAGAGGGGCCTATCCTTCACAATAGGTTGCCCACAGAGGCAGCAAATTAGGAACAGCCAAACATTCTCCCCATGCCCATTATTACTGCTTCCTCATGTGGTATTAATAGAGATGGCATTTTAAGGATCAGAATTCCTGCCCATCACTACATCCAGAAAAAAGGAAGCACTGGCTTTTTAATACCACATTTGACATTATCTGTGGGGTTGGTGGAAGGTTATCGTGGATAAATGAAGTTATAGGTCTCTAATGAGCATCTTCCACCATCAAGGCCAAAATGACTGCAGTGAGTGTTCCCTTCCTCTTTTTTTTACTTAAAGTGTTAATGGGCTGTCAGGCAAAAGGTATATATAATCTATTGCTTGCATATTCAGCCCCTAACAACTCAGTCGGTTATGTGAGAGAGGGAGGACACAGGCTATAATTATGCTGCTTTCATATTTCAAAGGGTGTAAAGCCAAACAGTAGATTCCAAAAAAAATCAAACTTTCACACTTCTCCTAGAACTACATGCTACGTGTAATTATAGATGAAAGTGGTTATTGAGCTAGAAAAACAAAAAGTTGTAAGTACAGCAAATAGTCTAATTTTAGATCTCTGCTGGCAGAGTCCAACAAATCTTCAATGATTTATTTTTCTGCAAATGTTCTATTGTTAGCGATCATCTGAATAAGAAAATCATCACACTCAACAAACAATTACCTAATGCCTCTAAATGACATAGTTAGGAGCCTAAAATCCAAGCTTTCTTAGTTCACAGCACTAGAAGGAATTTATAATCTCCCAACTGGTCTAGATGCAAAATCACAAAGAATACCCATTTAATGGCAGGGATAAGGACTAGACCTGGGATTTCATTAGAAAATGCTCTATCACTTCACCTCGATCTCCCCCTTCCCAATGACTTACCCTGAATATTGTGAGTTAGTTTGTTTCCCAGCCCAGACCTATGATTTCATTTATATTATGATCTCCTGTTAAGAAAATTTCCTCTCTCAATACAGGTCAGCACCTTCTCTGCAACTTATAGTCTTAAAGAATTGCCTAGAGCAGTGAGATATTAAGTAACTTGCCCAGGGTCACACAGCTAAGGGCAGCACTTGAACATTACACCATCCTAGATTCAAGGCCTACTACCCATTAATCCATGCTGCACCTCATTTTCATAGAAAGGACACTTTATCAGACATCATATAAAATGACAGAAAATGAATTTCTAACATAATTTCAAATACAGTTTGCCTAAAAGATTATGGACTAACACTTAGAATATAGGGTGTCCCAAAAGTCTTAGTGCATTTTAAGCTTTAGTAGCTTTTAGTATTAAAGCACTTTTAGTACTTTAGTACTAAAGTACTTTTGGTACTTTTAGCTACTAAAGCTTAAAATGGCACTAAGACTTTTGGGACACCCTATATATATAAATTTATCAGCTGAGTTTCCTATGCACAGTTTTAAAGCTTATAAAATCATAGTTAACTACACAGTATTTACATTTGATTTTTAATAGACTTGTGATAAAAGGGTAGAACAAGTTACTAATATTCATCACAATTAAGCATCATGGTAAATAAAATAAAAACCAAGTACCAGTTTCTTGAAGATCTGTTAAGCAGATGTCACCCAAACACTCTATACCATATGATTTCCATCTAAAATCAGAAGAGAAGATTATATTAATACAATTTTTTAGAAGGCACCAGTGTACTGATGTTTAATTCAAGACAAAAAGGGTCATCTAAAACAGGGACAGAGAGAGACCACACATTGTGAATGTTAATCTTCTCCTGGATATTCTCTCCTCTCTACGTTTTCATGACACTGCTCTCTCCTGGTTCTCCTCCTATCTGTCTAACCATTCCTCAGTCTCTTTTGTTGGATCTTCCTATAGGGTTATGCTCCCAAGGGTCCGTCCTGGGTCCTCTTCTCTTCTGCCTCTATACCAGGGGTTCTTAACCTGGGGACCATGGACAGATTTCTGAGGGTCCATGAACTTGAATGGGAAAAAATTAGATCTTTATTCAATGAAATCTGTTTCCTTTATAATCTTATGTATTTTATTTTATGCATTTAGAAACACCATTCCAAGAAAGGGTCTAAGAAAGGGCTTCAGACTGCAAAAGGGTCCATGACACAAAAAAGGTTAAGAAGCTCTGCTTTATAATATCTTGGTTGGTAATCTCATCAGGAGGCATGTATTCAATTCTCTTCTCTATGAAGATAATTTTCAGATTTATTTATCCAGCCTTAACATCTCTAGTGAGCTCCAGTTTCACATTTCCAACTGTCCATTGGATATCTCAAACCCCAACCTACTAAAAACTGAACTGATTATCTTCCCCCTCTCCCCTGCCATCCATCCCAAATGTTTCCCTCTTCTCAATTTCCCTGTTACTATGGAGGGCACCACCACTCTCCCAGTTAATGAGACCCAAGACTTAGGTATCCTCAACTATTCATTCTCACTTATCCCACATTTCTACCTTTACAACATCTTTCTTGCACACCTTCTTTCTGCTCACACAGTCACCCTCCTGGTGCAGGCCCTCATCACTTTACAGCTGGACTGCAAGAGTCTGCTAATTACTCTGCTGCTAACTTCCAGTAATTTTCCTAATGCACAGGTCTGACCATGTCACCTCTCTACTGAAACTCCAGCAGCTCCCTATTACCTCAAGAATCAAGCATAAAATCCTGTGGTTTTGAAAGCCCCTCACAACCTGGCCAATTCCTACCTTTCCAGTCTTCTTCCACTTTCCTCTCCTCCTCACACTTCCTCTATGATCCAAACTGGACTTCTACTGTTCCTCACACATGATATTCACCTCCTGACTCCATGCCTTTTCACCAGCTGTCCATGATGCCTGGAATGCCCTCCTTCACTCTCTCTGACACTTGACTTCCCTCAAGACTCAGCTTTCATCCCCCATTAGAATGTGAACTCCTTGCGGGAAGGGAGCATTTTCACCCTTCTTTGTGAAAATTCAGTACTAAGTAATTAGAAAACCTAGTACTTAGTAAAAGCTTGTTGACTAAGTCACTAGCTTCTGAAAATAGAGAATAGTGATTAATAATGGTTCTTTGCTTTGGAACTAGACCTATGATTTCACTGATTAGAGTGCTCCCAATGTGAAATTTCTTATAGCAATGCAGGTCAGTGCCTTCTCTCCAACTTACAGTCTTAAAGAATTGCCTACATTACTGTAAAGTTAAGTGACTCACTCAGGGTCACAAAGTCACAATGTGTCAGAGGCAAAACCTGAACCAAAGCCTTCCGGTCTCAGAAGACAGCTGGCTCATTCATTTTGCCACATGACCTCTCAATGGTTCCATAG
>NW_020946013.1:0-36313 GCF_900497805.2 Vombatus ursinus
TACTGGCTGGGAGAAGGGAAAGAATCAGGGAAGGTTTTGTTGCCTCTGATATGGGTATGATGGATTGGAGCAGAAATAGAAGGAATGAAGCAATCTAGCTAGAGGGGACAACATGAGCAAAGACACAGGGATGGGAGAGTACAAGGCAAGCCCAGGTAACAGCAAGTGATCTGATTTGGCTGAAGGACAGGGTGCATGTACATAAAGAATGAAAGTGACGGAAGAAGATAAACATTTCTCAAAGAATGGCAGTAGTTTATTCCCCACTAGTGTGAAAAATATTTTTGTAATGAAAGATTAAGACCTGCATTTGAAACAGGAAACATCTTTGGCATGTCTCACTCTAAACAAAGCCCTAATTACATTAATGATATTAGGAGAGTCTCCAAACAGCAATATTAATGTAGGAGGAAGAGCTGTGGTCCTGAAGGAAGGAGATACAGACAGTTCTCGTTTTACATAAATTCACATTATGCAAATTCAACTTCATGTAAAGAATTCTGAAAGAAATCCGCATTCCAAAAAAAAGACCTATGTTAACTTTACTGTACAGTACTGTGCTTTCTCTCTCTCTCCCCTACTCCTAGCCTTCTGTCCCTCTGCTTGGAGCTCCACAGACTTCCACCCCCTCCACTCCCTCCACAAAACAAACAAACAAAAAAAAAACAAAACACAAAAACCACCCAAAACAAACAAACAAACAACAACAACAAAAAAAAAAAAACTTAAATAAAAACCCCTCCAAGTGAAAGCAGATCAGACATGCAAGAGAGAATACCACCACCACCAGATTGGGGGCGTGGCATAAGACATCCAGTGCTGAGAGAGGAGACCTCTGCCCCGCTCTGCCCACCCACCTGTGTCCAGCCCCTGAATGTCTGTCTTCCATCTGTCTGCACTTGAGTATCATGTGTCTGTCCCCTGAGTACCACCAGTCTTCTCCTGTCTGTGTATGTGTCTAGCCACCATATGTCTTTCCCACCTCCACATATTCTTCCTTTTGATTCTGGAAAGGCCCCCCCATGGCTGGCCCTAGTGCCAACTGTGTTCCTCCTCCCGTTCTTGCTTCTCCGTCCCAATCCCCACATGTCCTTCAACTGTGTGCCAGCCTCCTCACCCCCATAGGCATGCAGCCCTCTTCCTGCTTCCTTCCCTCCCTTCCCCATGTCCTTAGGTAAGTTCGCATTACATAAAAATCGCTTTACGTAGAGGTCTGCGGAACGGTCCACTTACGAAAAGCGAGAACTGTCTGTACTCACATGTTTCGATGGACTGGGCTGAACTCGGGCCTCAACTAACAGCTGAGCAGAATTGGACTTGTGTCTAAAAGACAAAAGATGGGATTTTTTTTAACCCTTTAGGAAAAAGAAATAGGAACCCAAACATAACCAAGTATCTTTCTCTTTAAATAAAGGAATGGTGGGCCAAAAAACCTAAATAAACTGTACGGGGACTACAGAGAAGTGACTAATATGTTTTTGCTTTTGGTTTCTAAACTACTCCTAGGAAAGAGCAAATTTTCCTTCCGTTCCTAATCTACTGTGCTTTCAATTGGTGTAACAAGCTTTGCTTCCCTATACACTAACCTGTAATGAGATACTGTTTGTGAAGGACTTTAAGCATTCTGAGATAAAACCCCCATAGAAAGTTAGAGTCTCTATATTAAATATTATGAATCCAAGTAGAGGTAGAATCATTCCTAACACATATCATTTCTGTAACTTATTTAGGTGAAGATGCCCTCTTTCAAATAGAAAACTGAAACCATTCCCACAGAGTTACTGGTTTTATTTACGTTTTGAGTAACTCATCGCATAAGGTCAATATGATGTGTCTGCTAAAAAAAGTTAATGTGGTATCAATATACATTAGAATGGTGTCCTGATCACAGGAAATGGCAAACTCAGTGGTACATACATCTAGAATACCCTGTGAAGTTTTAGACACTGTACTTTGGACATTGGCTACTCAGAGTATGTGCAAGAGGGGACTGGGAATGATGGTTATAGTAGAGCCTGGGCAGAGGGTAGTAACTGACTCAAATCAATGCCAGAAGACAAGGTAGGAAGAAATAGTATTTTTTTGCAGGGAAAAGACAAAGAAAAAACAAGAGAGTTGGGTTCGAATATTTGTAAGGCTGTCAAATAGATTAAAAAACAAATTCTTTTGTGTGTTGTGGAAGGCCAGACAAGAACAAATGAGGGGGCAGATTCTGTCTAAACATGGGGAAGAAATTCCTAGCCAATGTAAGTGGAACTGTCCAACAGTAGAAGATGCTATCCCAAGAGATGAAAGCATCCCTGATTTAGGGAGAGAAGGAACGTAAGGGCATCTGGTCCAGCCCCTTTTTCATTTTATGGATAAAAATAACGAGGCCCACAAAGGCTAGTGATAGAGGTACAAAGGAGTAGATGAGGGATTTGACTCCAGGTTCTCTGATCCCAAATTTAGTGTTCTTTCTTTTGCAATAACATTTCTCTTCATCACAGGTGCTTAAGTAGTGACCAGAAGGCCAGTTACCAAAGATATTTTACTGACTGACTATCCTCTAAGGTTCCTTCCAACTTTAAATTCTATGATTCAAAGTGTCTTCATTTGAAAAGCCTCCAAGGGAGGCTACTACACCTAGCATTCTACAAAGAGGTAAGCAGCCAGTCAGTTAACAAGCATTTATTAAGGGCTTACTACATATCAGACACTATGCTAAGTGATGAGGATATAAAGAAAGGCAAAAACATGCCCCTAAAGAGTCCACAGTCTAATGAAGGAGACCACAAGCAAACAGCTCTTTTCATACAAGATATATACAGTGTAGAAGAGAGGCCATCCCCTACAGAGGGCAGCTAGCAGTAGGGCATGGAGGTGGAGACACAGGGACTGAGAGAGGAAGTATTCTTACAGATGGTGAGATCTAAGCTGAGTCCTGAAGGAAACTAAAAAAAACCAAAAGGCAGAGGTGAGAGGGAGAGCATTCCAAATACAGGAAACAGTCTGTGAAAAGGAATGGAGTCAGGAGATGGAGCATGATGTCCAAGCAACAGCAAATGGCTGGCATTGCTGCAAAGTAGAGGGGGTATAGAATCAAGAGTGAGAAGCCTGGAAAGGGCCAGATTATAAAGAACTTGAAATGTCACACAAAGGGCTTTATATTGGATTCTGAAGGGAATAGGCTTGACAGAACCAAGGACCCTGTAAATAGAATATATGTCACTTGAGCTTTTAGACTTGAAGGGTAATATTAAACCAGTCTAGAGGGATAATAATAGTATACATCCTTGAATGAACGTTGTGGTCAAAAGAAACACTGCATAAGAAGCACATTACAGAATCACAACTTCTATTTCGATAAGTACCTTTACTGGTGACTGAAGGAAATAATCAGTTTGGAATATCATCATTTGTGACAAGACAGGTTCCATGTTTAAAGTATCAAGCGGGTAGATATTAGTGGTGCCAAAGACTAGGGACAAAGTCACAATCATTTTAAATGTAATCGAACAGATCTTCTGGGTAGCAATTCTAGAGAGAAACATTGAAGTTTCATTTGAGATTACTGCACTCATCTGCTACCCCTGGATCCCACATGGATGTTCTGGTCACTTTCTAATAAAACAGGCCGAACATTCTTGCCAGCCACAGAATAAATGGACTCTGCTCTTTGGGTGGCACAGATGAAAAGTAAAATGGCACTTCCAACAACAATTTCAGATCCTGCCATTTAAAAAGAAACACTTCCAAGAATAATTTTCTAGGTACTAAAGGAGAATGTAGTTGTTGGTGATAGCTTTGTTTTATAATTGTAAAAAACAAACTTACATTTTTCATTCATTCCTTCACCCAAACACTTACCTTTCCAGTATCTCTGAGACTTGCCAGTGGAAATTAACTAATACAAGTTTAGCCACTGAATGAGACACCTAGAAAGAAAGAAGAAAAGTAATCATACCAGGGCTACATCTTTCTTAGATTTTTTTTTTTATTTTATTTTTTTTTAGGCAGTTGGGGTTAAGTGACTTGCCCAGGGTCACACGCTAGTAAGTGTGTCAAGTGTTTGGTCTGAGGCCGGATTTGAACTCAGGTCCTCCTGACTCCAGGGCTGGTGCTCCATCCACTGTACCACCTAGCTGCCCCTACATCTTTCTGAGAGTACTGAATACTCCTAGATGCATATAAATTAACTTCTTGAACTCAGAAATCACATATGCAATGTGGACAATGTTAATGACTGTCACAGCTTGGTCAGCACCACAGGAAGAAGAGAGGGTGTGGTCAAGCAGCAAAGTATCAAGACCCAGATTCTTATCTTCAACTAAATTAAGCAACTTCTTCTTAAAAGCCTACTGCACACAAAGTATACTCCTTATCTTGGTCACTCTCCTTCTCTGGCCCTCCTTGTTCTATAAAATTGTGCAATCTGATGAGATGACCTTTTAACTAATAGTCTATAAAGTCTGAAGGAATCTCTCTTAGGAAACCCAACCATCACTTTGGGTAACTTTAAACGTTTTTTTATTATAAACAGTAACCAAAAAAGAAAAATAAACATACAAAAATAAGGTGGGGAAAATCTTACATAAAATCTTCAATGTCTTAACCAGATGAAATAACTAAACAAAAAAGTTGTGCTTACTTTGTACCCATCTCCACAATCATGGATTCCTGTTACCTTTGTTTAAACATACATACACATATGTAAGTACATACACATACATACATATGGACTCAATGTATTTATCATTTTAGTTTTGCTGATCTTGCTTTGCATTACTTCATATGTCTATTTCCTTGCATTTATATGTATTTTTTGTTATTTTTTAAACAGCTAACATTTAATTAGCACTTTAAGGTTCGCAAAATGTTTAACAAAGATTATCTCATTTCATCCCCACAACTCCTGTGGCATGTAGTGCAATTATTATCTCCATTTTACAGATACAGAATATCAGACAGAGGGAAGTTAAGTGACTTGCCCAGGGCCACACAGCCAGTAAATATCTGAGGCTGAACTTGAACTCAGGTCTTGCTGACTCCATGCCCAGCACTCCATCCACTGAACTGCCTAGATTTTTTTTGAAAAAGGATGTCATAACGGAGAACTGACCTTGAAGCCATCCAGTTACACCTGCTGAATGACATTGGGCAGGTCAAGACAACTCTCTAAAAGGCTTAAATTTCAGAGAAGGTGCCAACTTGCACTGAAGGAGTTTCTTCATCTGGTAGTTCCTTTTTTCAGTGAAATCACAGGTCCACAGTCCCTACCTCCCTTAATATTTTTATATTCCATTATATTAATATACGATAATTTATTTGGTCATCTCCAATCATAAGATATATTGGATGTTTCAGGATGGATAACTTTTGATGTGATATTTACACATTGAAGATCACATAATTTGACTTACACAAAGATAATAAGATGGCTGATTTTTATACAATCATAGACTCACTCACAGGACCTTAGAGTTTGGGACTTCAAAGAACCTCCAGTCCATTTTACAGATCAGGAAACTAACCTTCACAAGAAGGCAGTATGATTTAGCCAAAATCATTTGTTTTCTCGGACTGTACATTTCAGAAGTATAATAACATAGTTACAAGAACTCTAAGGAACCTTCAATTTAAGAAACTTAAATGATGCAGCATAATAAATGACAAGGTCAATGAAGAGCTCTGGCCCTTGATATTTAAAGTCTCCCCAATTCTTCTTCAAGTCCTGTCTCAGTTGTTGCTTGTTTACATCTCACATTTCACACACCTTATAAAGAGATTGCTCAGATGTCTTCAGAAAAACCCAGGAAGACTTATTTAACTGATGTAAAGTGAAGTGAGTAGAACCAGGAAAACACTGCATACAGTAACAGCAACACTGCACGATGATCAACTGGGAATGACTTAGCTATTCTCAGCAATACAATGATCCAAGACAATTCCAAAGGACTTATGATAAAAAAAAAAAATGGTATCCACTTTCAGAGAAAGAACTGATGGAATCTGAATGCAGATCAAAGCATGCTTTTTTACCATTCTTCTTTTGCAGGGGGGCTGTGTTTTCTTTTACAACATGACTAATATGTAAATGTTTTACATGACTGTACATGTACAACCTTTATCAAACTGCTTGCCTTCTCAGTGAGAGGGGAGGAGGGAGGGAATTTAGAGCTCAAAATTTAAAAAAATGAATGTTAAAAAAATTTTTCTTGTTAAATTTGTAAAAACTTTTTTACATGTAATTGGAAAAAAAATAAAATCTTTAAAAAGGACACTAATTAGGAATCTGGGTGCTTTGTTTTTGAAATTTAAAATACAATTCATTTACAAATAAGCAATAGATGTGAAAATAGAAGACAAACTTTTCACAAGTACTTGCAGAGTTGATACAGCTTGTGAGAAAAGTACTTTAAAAGCTTTAAATTGTTATAAAGTCAGTTTTTAACACACAGAAAACATGATAGCAGAATGAGGATTTAAACACAGGTCCTGTACCCCTGTACCCCTGAATCCATACATTTACATTTACAAGTATATCTCCCCTTAATGTATGTATGTATGTATGACTGCTCTTACTTTTTGACCCAGAAGTCCCACTCCTAGACACATAACCCCAAAAAGTTAACGACAAATAGGTCTCACATTTAACTAAATGCCAAAGTAACATTTTTTTGTAGTAGTAAAAATTTGAAGGAGAGGGGAGAAAGGGAGAGGTACCTTTGGAAATGGTTTAAGAAACTGTGGTATGAGAATGTAATATGGAATCTCACTGTACACTAAGAAATGACAAATAAAAGGAATTCAGAGAAATATGGGAAGACTTGTATGAACAAAACACATTAAAGAGACCAGACCTAGCAGAACGATGTACATAATGACAATAATGCAAAGAAAAATGACACTAAGATAAGCTGTAGTAACTAATTTTAGTCCCACAGAAGAGATGATAAAATACATTTTTCTCTTAGTGCTGCTAGGACCGGCATCTGAGAGGGTCTCCTCCCTCCCCAACATGTCTTAAGGAAAGGAGACAAAGCCAGGACTTGACTGATTCCAACCTGACATAGCCTTTTGGGGGACCTCTGGCTGTATTGAGACAACTTCCTGGTTACTTAAAGCTTTGAACTCTACAGGGTGGCACCCCTAAGACATGGTGGGTGTCTGAAGACACAGAGAGTCACTACACTCTGCCCTGCTGACCAAACATATCTCATATGGAAACAAGGGAGGCTCATGTCTTTCTGCATCTTTGTTGCATATCCTTTCTATGTTAGAGCTAGGTAAATCTTCATTTGTTAAATGTTCAATGGCAGGCATGCAAGGCAACGAGCAGTCTTAAGAACTTACTAGGTGCCAGGCATGGTTCTAATTGCTGAGAATAGAGATAGAAGCAAAAAGATAGACAGTCTCTGTCCTCGAGAAGTTTATATTCTAATGGAGGAAGATAAGACATAAAAGGGAGCTGAAGGAGGGGGGAGGAGAAATTACCTTTGAAGGGGCATGGTAGGGTTGGCATGGTGGAGGGATGCTATAGGGTGAAAGGCCACAAGGAAGTGAAGGAAGATCCAGAGTAAGAAAATAGCTGAATGACGGTGGCAAAGTCAGATGAGTCAGAAGCACAGCCAAGAGGAGAAAGGCCCAAGAAGTGTCCTATTTCACTCCAATATCAAATCTGAACAGGATACAATGTCTGGACTCCTCCTTACATGTTTCTTGGTACAAAGGTGTGGGACTCACTCCCTGGTCATTTTTGCTAAACTCTTTTTCTTTGTTACTGGGGGGCTTTCACAGGGGCAGGGCTAAGGGTTCTTAATCTTATATCCATGAAATATATACATAATACACATACACACATGTATATCAATAACTGTATTTCAATATAATTAGCTTCTTTGTAATCCTATGTATTTTATTTCATGCATTTAAAAACATTCAGGAAGGGACCCACAGATTTCACTAGATTGCCAAAAGGATCAGGACATAAAAAAGTTTAAGAACCCCCGGGCTAGGTGGTGGAAAACAATTACAATGGGAAATAACTGTGATGTAAAAAACAAAAGGCATCAATAAAATATTTTTTAAAACCTACCAAAACAGGACAATGGAAGGATATATGTGTTTAAAAATGAGCAAATTGGGTTTGAAAACAAAAACAAAAACAATGGAATGGTACTGTCCAACAAGAAAATCTATTCTTCTCCCTGTATGGAAATTCAGAACTTTGGAAAAAATCATGGTAGTTAAGTATATAGATGAAGATGACGGAGGGGAAAACAGAACTGATACTGTCATGAATATATCACATGGGAATGGCTCCAAAGTCCCTACCCTCAATGAGTTAACATTCTAACGAGATTCTAGACTTACATATATAGATAAAAATTAAAAGGTATTTTGATAAGGCAAAGAATATTACTAGTAAGGAAATCAGTTATGGGTTTCCATAAAGTAGAAACTGACCTGAGCTTTAAAGACAGCTAAGGTTTCTAAGCAGAGACAAGGAGGGATGAATTCCAAGAATTTCATCTAAAGGAGGGCAATGTCAGACATAAGCGGGCAAGTCAGGAAAATACCAAATCCAAGGTACACTTGTGTTTCAGTGAGGCATCGAGCAGCCTTTTAAGACATAATAACACATAGGATAGCACAGCTGCGGTGATGAAAAGTGCTGAATTTGAGATCAGAGGACCTGGGCCTCATTGTCGTAACTGGGAAAGTGAGGGGGCTGGAATGTATGGCCTCTAAGCTCTAAATCTGTGATGTTCAATCTGAACCTCAGGAGACACAGATGGACCCAGAACTTGTGGAGGGACTAGACCTGACAGCTGATCAATGTTAGCCCAAAGGGAGGTCTTCAGGGTGTCACGACAACTCTGCCCTCACTTAGGCTATAATCAACA
Source organism: Vombatus ursinus (assembly GCF_900497805.2). Classification (NCBI taxonomy): domain Eukaryota; kingdom Metazoa; phylum Chordata; class Mammalia; order Diprotodontia; family Vombatidae; genus Vombatus; species Vombatus ursinus. The sequence goes on from NW_020946013.1 coordinate 8,889, forward strand.
TCTTTATCAATGACTTGAATGAAGACATAGATGGCACGTTACATACTCAGAGATGATTCAGCATTAAGTTAGAGAGCTAACACAGAATTAAGTTCCAAAAAGATCTCAACAGGCTAGAACATTCAAAAGAACCTAATAAGAAACAAAATTTCGGTTAAAAAAAAATCAACTACACAAGATGCATGGTTAGAAATCAGTTCATCTATTTATAGTTTTAATGTTATACCAATCAAACTATTTACAGGGATACTTTATAGCACTTGATGAAATTCATTTGGAGGAATGAAAGGCAAAGATCAGAGGTTCCTAAACTTATTTGGCCTACCATCCCCTTTAAAAAAAAAAAAATTACTTAGCACCTCCCTCTGCCCCAGAAATCTACTTTCTTTAACCCTTTAACAATTTTTTTTTAAAAATTTGCATCATTTCAAAAAAATATATAAAATATATTTTTTAAAATGATACATCTTCAATTTAATAATTTATTGTAAATTTATGGTTTTTTCCTGCATTGAAATTTTGATGACACAATATCATACCATGTAACTGTATAGTATCATATTGTAAACAAGTCATTACACACACATATTCTTGTTGATTCATGTTGGCCTTCCCTACTACACATGACAGGCTTGCCTGCCAACACTTGCTTGTTAAGACCTGTCAGCGGATTTGACCACTGATCAGTTATAACTTGCATTTTGTGTGTTATTTAGAAAATAATGTAATCACTATGACTTTAACTCTATTACACAACAGATGAAACGTGCAAATGGTTTTTCAAAATTTTCTTCCTTCTTTGTGCTTCCATGGTCTCCTTATTCTTATTCAATGCTCCCCAATTGCATCCAAAGCTACAAGGGCCCCCCTGAATCATTCCAACGTCCCCTAGGGGGTGGTACTGCCCACTTTGGGAACCTGTAGGAACAGTTCCCAGGTCCTAGACTATCAAGAGAAATAATGATAAGTTAGAAAACTAGAGATGAAGGAGTAATAGCACTTTCGGGTCTCAAACTATTTATAACTCAGCAGTCATCAAAACCATTTGGTATTGCTTAAAAAATAGAGAAGTAGCTCAATGGAACAGATTAGACAAGGGAGAACCAGAAATGATGGAACTCAATAAACCAGAATTTGATAAACCAGAAGAAAACATAAATTACATAGGAAAGAATTACCTATTTGATAAAGAACTTTGGGAAAACTAGAAAGCAGTCCAGCAGAAATTAAGCTTATACCAACAACTTGTACCATACTCCACAATAAATTCAAAATGAGTATGTATCCTGAATATTTAAGCTCCATCTCATTAAAAATTAGAAGAGAAACAGATCATATATAAGCCTTTCACAGCTGGGGGTAGATATATTCTTAAATAAAGCAGGAATGAATGCAATTACAAATTATTAAATAGGTTACTTTGACTACATGAAACTGAAAAGCTTCTAAAAACATAAAATACATCTAGGCCACAAAATGTAGAAGTTGAATAAAAAAAATTTTTGTATCAAATTTCTATGATAAGGGTTTGCTATTTTCCAATAGAGAAGTAATCAAACGATATGAATAATTCTGTTTGCCCCTAACTAAAAAAAAGAATTTGTAGTTCAGTTGTTCCAGTCATGTTCAACTCTGTGTGACTCTAGTTTGAGTTTTCTTGGCACAGATACTGGAGTGGTTTGCCATTTTCTTCTCCAGATCATTTTACAGATGAGGAAACTAAGGCAAACAGGGTTAAATGACTTGCCCAGGGTCACCCAGCTAGTAAGTGTCTGAGGTCACATTTGAACTTGAAAATAAGTCTTCCTGACTCCTGATGAATACTCTACCCACTGAGCCACCTAGTTGTAAACTATTAACAATTATATGAAAGAATGCTCCAAGCCATTGATAAGATGCAAATCAAAACACTCAGATTTCACTTCACACTAAACAAATTGGTGAAGATGACAAATGATGGGAATAATCAATGTTGGAGGAGTCTGTGAGAAGGTAAGAACATTAGCGCAATGTTAGTAGAACTGTGATTCAGTAAAACCATCACGAAAAACCATTTTGAATTACACAAATAAAGTGACTAAAACGGCCATACTCTTTAATCCAGAGAATATACAACTAGGCTTATGGTAAAAGGAAGTTTTTAATAAAAAGAAAGTCCATATGTATATATACACCCCCACACACACCCACCAATATGTTTACAGTAGCACTTTTTGCAGTAGCAAAGAACCAGAAAGTAGAAGCTCATTGTTTGGATAATAGCTAATAATAATAATTGACTGTATAACTAATAATAATAATGATGATAGCTAAACAAATTCTGGTACATGAATCACCACAAAACAATGAATGTTGCAAAATTAAAAAGAAAGTTTGGCCCCAGAGAAGTTATATGAGAAGAAATGTCTCCAGATTCCTTTGCAGAGTTGCGTGTCCCACAGTTATGAAACACTGCATGTATTATCAGATTTTTTTTCCTAGTGGATTGATTAGGTTTGCTCATTTTTTTTCTTTGTCCTCCTTTTCTTTACAGAAAATGTTCTTTGTTATATGGGGTAGCTTTTGGGGAGGGGAGAGAGATAAAAGGGAAATTTAGTTAATGTAAAAAAAAATCAATAACATTTTATTTTAAAAAAGAATTTAATTTTTATGGAGAAAGGTGTTTAAGCAGACTCATATGATTGAACAATGTGATGTGACAACTAATGAAATCTTAGGATGAATTAACAAAACTATAGTGCTAAGAATAAATGAGATGACAATCCTATTGTTCTCTGCCCTAGTCAGATCATATCTGGAGTACTGTGCTGTATCATGGGCATCACACTTTATGGTGGAGATTGACAAGCTGAAACATGTTCAGGAGCATAACCAGGATGGCAAGGGAATTTAAAGTCTTGCCATCTGAGGACTGCTTGAAGAGCTGGAGATTTTTAATCAGAGAAACAAACAACAGAGTTAACATATTTGTTTTCATATCTGAAGGATTTTCATTAAAGAGAAATTAGATTTTTCTCTCCTTGGCCTCGGAGAGCAGAAAAGGACCAAGAAATGAGAGTCACAGAGAGGCAGATTTTGGTTCAATGTAAGGTAAACCTCTCCAAATAATTGGAGCTGTCCAGAAATGGAATATGTTGCTTCAGGAAGGTAGTGAAGTCAATATCACTAAAGGACTTTGCTGACCACTTATCAAGAACATTTCAGAAGGGACTCACATTTCTGGTTCAGGTTAGACTAGATGGCACTAGATGACACTTAAAGTCTTTTCCAATTTCCAGGGTTTCTGGGTTGTTAAGACTTGCATTAAGATCACCCAAAAAACAAAGCCTCAAAAATTTTAATCTTCAGGTGCATCTGATGAGATTCAAATAAAAGTGATCCAAGAGAAGCCTATTATCTCAAGTACCACTTAAAGCCACTTTAGGAAACAATGTGATTCAAGTAGGCTAGTCAAAGAAATACCAAAACTAACAGGGCCCCATTACCCCTGGCTGAACAACTGCCCAGATAATAAGTGAAACTCTGAAACGGTTTACTTGATTACCTCATCTCCCTGAGCACTGTGGGTTTTCCATTATAAAAATCCTTGGCGTCTCCTGACTAGGACTGTCTTCCTTAATCAGGTGTCTTGTACCCCACCCCTCTCCCCAGGGAGCTGTCTTAAGCTGGGGTCATCCCTTAAACTGCTTGGTGTGTGTGTTACCCTCAATAAATACCTTTATTTGATTTGGAAACTGCCTGAGTGAATTCTTTTCAGACAACCTTGCACCCCAACAGTTTGGGGTAGTGTCCTGAACCTCATCATATCTACTTAATATTCAAGTCTGAGAGAAGATCTTTGTACTGATTTTTGCACTCCAGAAAATATATCCTAAAATATGCTGAACACTAACACCTGGCCCATTATAAAACTGCTACTATTAAGACTGATAAGGTTTATTTTGGCTCCAGAGCTAATGTATCTCCAACTAAACAAAACATTATTTACAACCCACACTATTCACAAATATAATGCCTGGATTTGAAATAAATAAAGTCATTTAAAATCAGAAGGCTGAAATTCAAGTTGGAAGTGTATAACTGATGGGGATGGGATCTGGACCCCAAAAAGGAAAATCCCTGGACTTTCCCATTTGCCTGAGGCTGTAATTCATTTAACTGGCCTTTCGTTGTGGCTATGCCGAATCTCCCAATTCTGTTCTGTTATCCCCCCCCCCCCATTGCTCCTGGCCACTTCCCACCCTTTTTCCCACAAAGGCTCCATTCTCCCTTGGCCCCATGGTCCAGGTCCCTGACATGGTTACCTCACAGTCACCCCAGCTTACTGGCCACCCCCATCCAGATCCTCCTCAGACTCCCTCCTCCAGTCACCTTAGACTACTTGACCACTCCTAGATCCCTTCCACAGTCTTTCTGTATATAAGGTCCATATGGCCTCCATTAAGATGCTCAGATTCTTAAGATCTGGCTAGCTTGCATTAGTGATACAAATGTTTAGACTCCTTAAGAGTCTGGCCAATATGGTGGATTCTTTAAATCCCCACCCCCCCCAATCAATGTTCCAGTAAACCTTGTCTTTGACTGAAAGAAGACTTGGGTCGAATTCATTAGGGCAGGACTCGCGTGTCATGATGTTGGGGTTCCAGCACCGCTAAACCTCTAAACCTTAACATAACTCTGAGGATATAAAAGTGACATTGGTTAGACTTGAAGCTCATAGCAAAAGCATGCAGTATTGAATTATTCCTAAGAAGTCAAATATACACTTTTTTTTCCTCTTACAGGTCAAATCCTGGAGTACTACAGCTCACAGAAAAGGGTGGTAAGGCAGGGCAGGTAAAGGAAGTAAGGAAGGTCTCAATGAGAATCTTGTGGCAATACCTAGTTTAGCAACATACTTAAGGGAAAATTAGGCAGGACTTGATTCCTGTTTTCCTAGGAAAAGACAGCATTTATGCCATTGGAATCTTTGAAAAGCAACTCAATTTCAATCATCACATTACCTAAAAATCTCAACATACCCATAGTCCAAGGATAGTAAATTCCTCTTTAAATAAGAAGAATCTTAAAGCAGAATGAACGGGAACTTTTGCCTGATTCTGCATTCTGCAAAGTTTTTCATAAGAACAGTGACATTTATCTTGAAATCTCAACAATGAAGTTTATAAAGGTCAAAGCTAGGAAAACGCACTTCTAGTGATCAGTTGTTCAGACACATAAAACTGATGCTTGATCAAATAACATTTCAAATCCTTAAAGAAACTTTTAATATAGCAATATGCCTCAAAGTACTTCATAATAATTCTGCAAATATAAAAAAATACTTATTTGTATGGGTTTTTTACTTCTACTTCTAGAAATGCTCAGGAAGTACACACATATTCAGAGTTTATGACAACCACCAGGAATTCTGACACTCAAAAAGCCAGCTCTCATGCAAGAGATGGCATGTATGGGTATCTGACTCCACAATTCTCTCTCTTCCCAGTGTATAAAATTAGCCCTCTGTCTTGAACCTGGTTTACTTCTTTTCTAATCATTTGCCAATATACTGTCCTGCCAAGCACCAAACTCCTGAGCAAATAGAAATTGATTTCAACATCCTCCTTGGGTATTCGCAAATGATTAAGACATAACCCCTACACAAAGTTCAGCAGTCAGGAACAGTGGGATTTAAAAGCCAACTTTTTGGTTTTTTTTAAATTATTTTGATTTATCAACACCAAATTTTTCTACTACAGTAAACAGACACAAAGATTCTTAAGAATCTCATAAGTCTAGAAAATGAATATTCTTAAATTTTTTTTTTTTTTTTTTTTTTTTGGCTAGGCAATGGGGTTAAGTGACTTGCCCAGGGTCACAAAGCTAGTAAGTGTCAAGTGTCACTGACCTGATTTGAACTCAGGTCCTCCTGATTCCAGGCCCAGTGCTCTATCCATTGCACCAACTAGCTGCCCCTGTTCTTAAATCATTAATGTGGTTCAACTAGCATTTAAAGGCCTATCATATGTAAAGATCTTGCCAGGAACACAAAGACAAAGAGCCTGGAAGAGCTTACGTTCTAACTGGGACATAATCTATACAAGGGGAAAAATAACTACAAAATATGTACACAAAGCAATAGAATATAACTTAAAGAGAGAATGTGAGCACTAACAACTACAATCAGGAAGGCCAAAGTGCTGTATTTCTGGGCTCACATAATTCGAGCTCTCTCTTGAGTGAGCATGACAATGCCTTCTCTGGCCTGTAGGAAAAAAAAAATTCTCCAACTTTATTTGTCTGTAGTCTGTTATAAAGAATCATCTCTGTCTACCAATTTAAAGCCTTAGTGACAGAAGCAGCGAATCAAAAGCATAGAGTTCTATTTCTGGCTCTATTTCAACATGCTTCGTGACTTCACACAAGATAGTTCTCTCTGTATTAATTTTTTTTTTCCCGTGAGGGGTAAAACCTGGCAGTGGATATATTTAAAACTTTTATGTTCTTAGGATAAAAGTGTCAGGCAAATACCAGTAATTATAAAGATGAAATCACTGCATGTAAAGGAGCAATCTTTATATGACTGAATCAGATAGTTTGGCTGTGTATTTTATTCATCAGGTTCAATGTGCAACATCTCCCCATACCTTACTCCCCCACACATACACATAAAATCCCTACGTAGCTCCTTCCCAAATCAGTATGTCCAGTCCTAACCTCATTTTGCGTCCTTCTTCATCATCAGACATGCTATATCTGATATGCTAGTCTTACACTGTTGTTGCACTTCTTCTATGTGCTCTGTCTCCCCTACTAGATTCCTTACGTCAAGGGCTTTGTCTTATACTTCCTCCATCTCCCCAACAGTGCCTAGCATTCTACCTTACGTGGAATAGCTCAGAAAATGTATGTTGGGCCATTACAGGATTAAAGGTGTTTCTGGGCTGGGCTCATCCTGGACCTGGCTAGAGCATAATATTCAAAGCATTCTTCCCTGAGTGAATCCAAAATTAAGTAGTGACTCTGAAAGCCATGAAACCTCTGGACAGGTTATGACTTTCATTCAAGAGCAGAGTGAAGGCTATCATCTTCAACCATTTCTTTTAAGCCCTTTAGGGTGCCCTAAGTGAGAGGGCTTCAAACTTAAAGCTACTTGGTGTGCATAATTTACAACTGCAATATGAAAGCAATGCAAAAAGGCTGTATTTTCCCAAAAAGTTTGTTGGAATCACAAACTATATCTTCATAACCACGGAAGACACTCACACCTGCTACACTGACAGGAATTTTAAATTTTTAGTGAATCAATGAGGCCATTCAATAACTGAATATATCCCATTTTAGGGTCCAAATAATAAATGTGAAAAAGCACCACGAAATACATTCCATTACTGTACATGGCTTAACCAGACAAATGTAAAAAGGTAGCTTGTTTTATACCTACATTAGCCAAGAAAAGTCACCCTCCTTAAAGATTCTACAACCAAACATGTACTACAATCATCTACAATTCAAACTAATTACAGAACCATGAATTTCAAATCATACTGTTCCCCAAGTCCTTGCACAGCACTTTACATATGGCCAACTGCTTAATATTTGCTAAAGTGAATTCTTCTCAGGTGAAAAGTAGCAACCCTAGCACAGAGTCTAAAACATAATAAATAATCACAATATACACTGACGATTACAACAGCTGTTATAAGCATATGTATGTGAAGGAAGATTTCAAATCCTTCCTGTTTGTTGTGTTGAAATATGCTAGACATGTCACATAATCACACCTCTATTCTATAAGGTAACAGACTGAATATGCACTGCTGCACAGAAACAGAAGAACAGAAATTTGTTTTTAATGAAATCCAGGATGCCCATATCAATATTTTCTAAACAAAAAATAAATTTAAGGCTGTAGCTACACAAATGTTTTACAATGGAATAAACTTATGCAAACAGGTTAAACGCTAGGTTCTCTGACTTAGCAAATACAACAAGGTAACTAGCAAATAAAGTTTAAACTATGGTCATTTCAAGGCCCTGGGCAAGCCTCTAATCTCTCTCGTCCAGCTTTCTTTCCCACTACTCTATGTTCCATTCAAAGTGAACTCAGTATTGCCTATCCTCTTTTCTCCCATTTTGCCACCAAGTCTTTGCTCATGCTGTCCCTACATTCATCTGTCTGTTAAAATCCCTTCCTTCCTTCAAGGCCATCTTGCCCATGAAACCTTTCTTGACTTCCACCAGGTGCAAAGTCATCTCATCTTTTTCCTCTCAAAATTTTTTCTCACAGCACTTTTACTGAACCTTAGCATATCTACGCTTCCTAATAGCACTATTACTTCAAGGTATGTGTGCGTGTGTGTGACATGTTCCAAGGCACTGCTTTTTTGCAGAGATATATACGTGTCTATATATCTCGACATCCCTATACAAAATATATCTTATCTAGCTATAGAAATAGCTAGATAAGATACATATCTTAACTACAGATATAGATAGAACACAGATAGATCTTTTATACAGATATATAGATATCTCTATATAGATATAGATAACTATATCTCTGCATGAAGCAGTACCTTGGAACACAGTAGGCACTTAGTAAAGACTGACTGACTTGATTAGGATAGACCTTTGCCAGACATTGCAATGGTTTTTCCTCCTGATGGTTATGTCTTTCAGGTACATCATAGTAAGACTAGAAAGCTGAATGTTAAGAGTAATCTGTTCCTTTGAAAACAATGAAATTCTCTCTTTCCAGTCAAGTTCACTGGATCTCAGCTACTGCTGCAATGGTGTAGCTCTATTGTTCCTAGAGTTCCAACGAAGCACTCCCAGGATTCTAGGGTCAGATTTATAACCTCAATAAATTCGTGTGACCTGTTATGCTATCTTGTCTCTAGAATTTTTACTTATTTTTTTCTTCCCCTCCACAAAGTAGCACTTCTTGAGTTAGCTTTTCTGAGCCTATTTCTACATTTCTAAGCAGACTACAATATCTCAAACAAATGATTTTCAAACTGTAAGATCCTAACTCCACCTAAGGCTTAAGGGTAAAATTTTCTGGTTCAAGTAGCCTGAGGTAGAAGTTTTGGTTTTGTTTTTTTTTTCCCCAATTAAAACAGAAGAAAACGTAAAGCAAATCATGTCGGATCTTCCAGTTCATCCATTTCTTTTATTCACTTAAGAGATTATAACATTTATATATGCAAGATTTGGTGTTTGGTGCTAAAAGAGAACAATGGAAAAAGACACAGTCCCTGAAGCTTACCACCTAGCTATTCTTCCCGCATACCCAATCAGTCAACAAGCACTTATTAAGCACCTACTATGTGCCACTATACTGTTGAGAACATGCTTCTATTTGCTTAACCTTTCACGGATCTACTGGAAAGTTTAAAACTGAAAGGCAACTTCAGTTGCTATTAGTTGTAATACTAAGGCAACTGGAATGACAGGCATCTTTATCAACTATTCACAAATGATGTACTAATGTACTTAAAAAAAAAAAAACTCAAAGAATATAGTTTGTTTTAATAGTAAGAATATTTAAAGATGGTAAGACAGATTGCTCCTATTATGTCTATTAGCCTACTACAGTTAGTTTTAGTCAACCTGTCTTATATTTTTCAGGAAAAAAGCTGATAACAGCCTTGCAAATAGATTAAAAAAAAAAATGTATCTGCCCACCAAACTTGTCACCAGCCCTTCCCACACTTACCCATGTCATAGTGATGAAACATCTGATGGCAGTGAGCATCAATGGCCTGAAAAAATACAGGTTGTAGTTTCAATTTTTATTAAAAATTCTTACTTGCCAACTGCCTGAATTCTTTTAAGTCTACATTTTTTCATCCCATGTTTTGTGTTATTGATATGTAACAGCAATTCTTGGCTTAATTAGTAATTAGAGGTCATCTTATGAGGTGAACTGTGGTTGACAAGGAAGCTGTGTTGGGCTGGAGTCTATAGCAAAGAGCTAGAAGACAAAGTTAAACCAAAGATTCTAATTAAGTTCCCTGTCTGTAAAATGAAGGTGTTGCACTATATAGCCTCTAAGGTCTCTTCCAGCTCTAACATTATGATCCCATGAATAGGAACAAGAATTTGAACTGCGGGAACAAGGCTGAAAAGATAATGTCTCCTGGTGTGATCTAAGAGCATGGATCAAAATTGAAGAGAACTTCAGAATTAGGGAAGGCAAGGGAATTGTTTCGAAGTGGAAGTGGAAGGATTAGAAAGGGAGTGGAATAGAAAAAGGAAAGGTGAAGTTTAAGACACAGATGAAGGTGACAGAATCATAGGAAGATGACAGAAAGGTGTGAAGGGCAATGAGCCCCTGGTGCCCCTCCATAGCAAGTGAGACATGAAGAAGGTTTTGTGAGTGGAGAGGTCTTATAGAATTAGTAAGCTATTTGTCAAGTATAGCACACTCAACCCTTGGACAAAGAAACAAAATGGAACAAATTAACCACAACTCTGTCCCTTCTTCCATTCTAATCCTAGTGTGAGAAAGGATGGGAGGATGTTGTGATAGAATTCATACTTGCTGTGAATCATGGCTAAAGAATCTACTACCACACATTCATTTTCTACATGCTATAGATAAGATATTGAAAAAGAATTTAACATTTCCAAAGAATCCTATCTCTTCTCAGTCCTGACAACAGCTGTGACCTTATACTATTAAGCTCAGCACAAAACATAATACTCAACACAAAGTTATTTATTCAGAGTGAAATATGAGATCATAAAAAAAATCCATCTTTCCTTAGCTATAAAGGGGATCATCTCCCAAAGATCAAAGTATTTTACTTATGCATTAATTACCATTCCAATCCCCTTTGGGAAATCCCTAGTCCAAAAAGCCACTTCAAGCCCCTTCTCAAATTCCAACAAGAGGCATTCTAGAGAAACAGGTTGATGACTTTTTCAATCATGGGGGGGGGGGTGGGTAATAAGGAAGAACTTTACTTTTATTTAGGCAAAAAGGCTCTATCTGAAAAAGTTTTGTGCTCCATTAAAGATGTCTGCATTCTTTCCATAATGTACAAATTAGTTTAGTACTAAAATTTTTTGAAAATTTCTAAAGCCTTTTAAGATTTATAAAATATTAAGTGAAAATATCCCTCCAATTAACTCAAGCTCAAAGAAATGAAATGACTTGCCTAACAAGGGTTACACAGCTAGCAAATGTCGGAGCAGAGATTTGAACCCGAGTCTTCTAATTACAAGTTCAAGTCTAGCACTCAGATATTCTGTGCTGTGGGCAGAATTGCCATGAAAACTTACTGCATTTAAGGCTGTGTCGATATTTCTGACTAAGAGGGCAAAACGGATTCAAAATCATGCTGCTGTTGACAGCAACTAAGATGCAGACAACAGAAAAAGAGGGAGCACAGGCAATAAACAAAGCACTTCCTCAGCGATGGCAGCTGAAGGCTCTTGAAGGAGGAGTTGGAGAGTAGCAGTAGCCAGAGACACAAAGGCCTACTCACTTTCTAAAGCCAAAGGCCAAACTTGCTAAGCATGTACACATTCACTTAGAACTTGGTATAGGAAGCAAAACCAGGATAGAGAGGAAATATTTTTTGTTAAACTCCTTCCTGCTGTATTAAGCCTATGGAAATTCACATTAATTGCTTAAAAATATGTGGTCCATGAAGAGATGTGAACAAAGGCAGCCTCTTCCCTTAAGCTAGTTCACCCACAAGTTAACATAACTGATTAACCCCATATTTAGTTACCACTATTAAGAGAAATGGAACTCAAGTTTCCTCATGAAATTGCAAATAACAGTGCTAGAACCTAGAAGAACCTTTTCTACCCAGAAGATATTTGTATTATCTACTGCTAACCTTTACTTATCTAAAACTTTAAAGCGATTCAGAAGAAAATTTCAAATAATGGCTCCTCTGTTGAAGTCTATCACTTTTCCTTTTAAATACTAAGGTTTATAAACATGAGCTGGATGACACACACCAGATGGGAATAAATGCAATTAAATTCCATGAGATGTTCTCTAATCAAGATCCCTTCCTGTTGGAAAAGGAGTTTGTATTAGATTACAGAAAAACTGATCGTGGGAATTAGAGGAAGGGGGTCAGGAAGAGGTACATGAGATATCTAAAAACAAATAAGGAGAGACTGATATCTCAGGTATTTTTTACATCTTTAAAGGAGAAGGAATGAAGTTAAAGAAAGGATTTCCATCCCTTAAGCGCTACCCCTATCATCACCTCTCTAAAGACAAACATAAATCTATTCAACATATGTGTAATGTGTACACACATGTCATCTTCCTCATATATCTTAAACCAGACCACAACAAAGAGTAAAAGGTCTGCTGATTAAAAAAGCCCTTTTTATTTATGCAGCCTTCCCCTCTGCAAGCAAGCTTTTCAACTCAACTGACCTTTCCACTTAATAGTAACTCAGTAATAATTCAGCAGTAACAGGACTATTCTAGTTCACACTGTGGCCTCTGACTTTTCAGAGCACATTTGTGCTCCACAATCTAGCAAAGAATGGAAAACTGTTCTGCATTGTTCTTTCCTATGGGTAATTTTAGTCTCTTTAACAAGTTTATAATTCACTGAACAAATATTTGCATGTAAGGTCCTATGAAAGGGGGCTTTTGGGGACAGAAATATATAAAAAGGGATTCCCTGCTGATGGGAAAGTAATCATCTAGTTGGAGAGAAAAGACTAATATTTTTTGGGTTTGGTGTCAAATGCATGCTCTAAACCAAGAATTTCAGAATGAAGCCTTCCTAGCAAAAGTGGTATTTCAACTGCTTCTAGAAGGATAGGTATAAATTCTGAGAGATTTAAAGTCAGGGAGGAAAAGATCTTCCAAAGTAGGAAAAGGGCATGAAAAAAGGCATAGGTGCATTTAGGGAATGGAAGTAAAGTGAAACTGAAAAAGATTTATGTATATTGGGGCTAGACCATGGAATGTCTTGAATGCCAGGTTAGGGAATAGAAAGAGCTGCTTAAAGTTTTTGATCAGTAAGAAAGGCATAATTAAAGCAGTACTTTAAAAAAGTTTATCGGACAACAGCTTTCAGGATTAACTAGATCAATCAATAAAAAAGTATTTATTAAGTATCTCCACAGCACTAGAGGTACAGAGATAAAAAAAGAAATTATGCCTGCCCTCAAGGAGCTTACATTCTACCAGGGAAACAACATATACACGTGTAAGTATATACAGAATATAATGAAAATAAATACAAAAAAGAAAAAACAGCTCAGTTGATAAGGAAAAACCTAAAGTAGGAGAAAGTATACGAGCTGAGTTTTGGAGGAAACTAGGATGTTTTAAATTTTTAATTTTTTTCAAGTAACATAAATCTTTCCCAACTTCCTTCCTCCCCACTTCCTCCAAGAAAGAAAAGAAAGAGTAAAACAAAATCCTGGTAATAAATATGCATAGTTAAGCAAAACAAATTTCCACATTGGCTATGCCTAAAAAAAGTCTAAATCTTCACTGTACCCTAAGTGTATCACTTCTATGTCAGGAAGTAGGTAGCATGGGAAACCAGAGTTCTATGAGGTGGATTAGGGAGAAATCTGAAGGCTAGGAAACCAGCAAAATTCTTGAGGGTAGAGATCCCTACAAACTTTTTTTGTATCCCTCAAAGCTTCTAGTTTCTATGTTAGGAACAGGCACTCAATAAATATTTGCTGACTTGATTAATTGGTTTCCAGTAGAGTCCATTTCTGGGCCACAAGTCTTTCCAAGATAGTAAGATCTGCCAAGGCTCACACAGTATAAAACCCAAAGTCACCTTCACATCTCAATAAGGTATCAGTAGCTTATCCCGCTAAATCTAAAAAGTATCTTTAGTAGATTGGCTACCAGATGTTAAATTTTTTCAACCACAGCAACTCATTAAGACCTGCTACAGAGGTGTTCATGGCAGAGGTGCAGCCTATTGGAGCAGAGTACATATTCACATCAATGAAATAATGGATCCTGACAAATTATACCTCTTTTAACCAATGTTGAAATACAAGGGAACTACTACTTGTAAAGTGAAGTAAAATTCGGTCATAAAGAATGAACACATTTTATACTTTTATAATTACAGATACTGCCACTCCAGTCCTTTTTTGGTAACTATTCACTATCAAAACCGAAAACAACTAAATTTTGCTTTGGTCACAGAATCCATAGATTAAGAGTTAGAAGGGGCCCTAGTCTAAGTCCCTCATTTTAAAGATGAGGAACTGAGTCCCAGGTAGTAAGGAGGCAAAACACCGTCCTTTGAATCCAAATGCCACACTCTTTCCACTATACCAGGCTGCTTCCAATTGAGGCAAATCTGTTGGTGCAAAGAAAATAAGCATTCTAGGCTTCTTGTGATTTCTTTGGATTAGTTTTTCCAAATGCCAACAAAATGGTACTACATAGACAGGATGTCTTCAAGTCAATGAATGCTCACTTTAAGCATCCTAAGAAAGGCAGAATTCCTGGACAATATCTCACATACACACCTTTTATTCTTTTAATTACCAAGCAAAATGCATTTAATAATTCCAAATTTAAATCTTTGTATTTACTTTTTAACATGAGGATCTTTGATGTTCAGTGAGAACCTATATTGAGAGATGGTGAGATGCTGCCCTGCACTTCATTCCACCCTGCTTTCCTTCACTCTCAACTCCTCCCTACAACTTTCCCTATCATGGATGCCTTTGAGAATGAGATAAGTTTTTCTCTCTCAAACCTTTCCTGGTAGAGCAAAGGAGAGGGTCTGGATGTGAAAATGCTTTCCTACATTTAACAAAGGCAGCTGTTTGCCAACAAATTAGTCATTAAGTAAATTAGCTATGTAGCCAAAGGCAACCAAATATTTCATTACTACAGGTGCTACTAGAATTCAGGCCAGGATTTAGAAAAGATAAAAATGGGAATGTGGGAATGTCTACATGCCACTTCTTTACCTAAAATTACATTTTACTTGTTCTCCAACCCCCCCCCCCTTTTGTCCTTTGTGGTAAAGGGAAAAAACAGTCTAGGAGAAAACGGAGATGAGGGGACAGACAGTAATTAACTTGCTCATGATTCATTCTAAATAATATTAATAATAGCTAACATTTATATAGCATTTACTATGTGCCAGGCACTGTGCTAAATGCTTTACAATTATAATCTCATTTGATCCTCACAACAACTATGAAGAGGTAGGTGCTATCATTAGCCCCATTTTACAGATGAGGAAACTGAGGCAGACAGAGGTTAAGTGACTTATCTAACATCACACAGCTTGTAAGTGTCTCAGGCTGGAAGTGAATTCAGGTCTTCCTGATTAGAGACCCAGAGCTCTATCTACTATGCCACCTAACTGCCCATTTTGAAGCACTGCAAACAGGAAAGCAGAACCATCCTACAAACAAAAGGAGACTAAGTTCACATGGTTACTAAGAGAGGAATGGAACAAAAATGATAAAAATTTCAAAGAGCCCTTTTAAGATAATTTGAAAGCTAGAAACAAAATATATACCCAATAATTAGGGAATGACTGAACATATATGAGTTTACTATACTATATGATTATAAATGTGACAAATTCAGAAAAAAAAACAGAAGACTTGCATAAAAATGATGCAGACTGAAAAAAAAACAAAGACAAGATAACAACGTACACAATGACCTATAACAATGTGATCCAAGATAAAAGAGAGACGTAACAAAACTGGTCAAAATTAGCACCAGAAATTAGCTAATTTTTAAATTAAAATTTTTAAAAATTAGCACTATTAGAGAGAATAAAATGTCTATTGTATCAAAACAAAATATAGTAATAAAATTTTGAAAAACAAATTTTGTATTCCTAGTCTATTGCACAAATGGTAAACATAGGAGTATCTTGGGATTCAAATTTGCAATTAAGTAAAAATATCTTCTCTGGAAAGCAGTGAATATGCCAAGTACAGACCCATGGATACGGTGGACACTCAAACGTTGTTCATGATGATGACCTTTTGAAGCTGGCAGGAGAAGGGAAATTCCAGCACTGCAGTTGGCCTTGAAGTCTGACTCAACATTTCTGACCCCCTCCCCCTTCCATAAGGCACTGCCCGTCCTCACAGTTTAGGACAGTTTAGACAGGCCCAACAGTAAGAAGTAACCACTTCTGAATTGTAGGAATTTAACCTCTACTTGGAAAATACCTGTAATCCTTTGCCAAGTCAGTGGTTCACTCACAAGAAGGTACAATCTGTGACTTGCTAGCCACCTGGATATGAAACTTAGATATAGAATCAGCCAATCCAGGTAATAGGGAAAATTCACTAAGAACCACTAACCTCCTTAAAACACTCATTCTTTGAGCTAGTCAGAGAAGGAGCCACATACAGAAAAAGTGGTATGTTAAGGTCTCTTATTGCTTCACAGAAGCAAAAGACAAGAGAACAAAAACCTGATGGCTCTCAACACAGGATTACTATTACCTTGCCCATTCCTACGGGTCATTCTGCTTGCATTCAGAATGCTAGATTTTCTCCTTTAAAATCGTAGCCAGAAGTAATCATAGTTGCAATTGGTCCACAAATGTAAAAATGTTTAGTGGAAAGGGAAAAAAAGGGAATTGCAAGAGATTTTCCCAACTATAGTAGCCTTGAAAACAAATCTTATGAAGAAAACATGACAAGATAAGGCATTGAAGAGGACAATTTTTCCATTCTACCAGTTTAGTCAGAAATCACCATGAAAATGAGTTCTTGTAAAACTTGCTACATATCTTGTTAGGTAGCAAAACTCATGCTAGAAAAGAGAAACTAAATGAAATTTTTAATATTTTCAAGGTTCTATTTTATATTTATCTCTGATTCTGATCTATGAAGTAAGACTGTAGCTCAGTTCAGATCTAAGTAGATACTTTAAGTAAAATATATATCAGAATGCAAAAGAAGCAGCAGAGTAATTCAAATACTGGCTCCAACGCTTACAACTTGTGTGAACTTGAGAAAGATACTTCACAATTCAATAAACATTCAAGTAAGCATGTATTCAGTGCTAGGAAGAAAAAGCGAAGATAGTCCCCACTCTCAAAGGCCTTATATTCTACATGCATACAAGTATAGAAATAGAAGCTAAAATGAAGGAGAAAAAAAACTAACAACTGAGGGGAATAGGAAACATTTCACATAGGTAATTGCAGCTCGCAAACTAAGTCTTGAAGGAGGAGGCTTGGGGTCCTAAGAGGTGAAGATGACAAAGGAACACATTCAAGGCACGGGGGACACCTTACTTAATGGATGGAGAAGGAATGCCTAGTTTGGGAAATAACCAATACCCCACTGGAACTGGGACAAAGTTTGTGAAGAGAAGTAATATGGAATCAGTCTTGAAAGGCAGGCAGGAATCAGATTATAGAAGGCATGAAACTGCAAATCGAGAACATTTTATTTATCCTAGATGCAATATGGAGCCATAGAAGATTTCTCAAAGGAGAGAAACCTGGTCAGACCTGTGTCTTAGGAATATTATTTTAGTAACTGTGTGAAGGGTTAACTGAAGAAGAGAAGAAACTGAAAGGACCCATTTGAAAGCTATTCCAATTAAGGCAAGAGGTGATAAGAGTCTGAGATGCAAGATAATGTGAATGTAGAATCCACAAAATTAGACAAATGATTAGATGGGGTTGGGGGAAGATAGTGGTAAAGCAGCGGTCTGAGTCAAAAATGACTCTAAGATTGTGAACCTGGATAATTGGAAGAATGGTGATATCATCTGTTACATGGAATAAGAGAGAAAAAAGTATAGTATGGCCTCTAGACTATATCCTTAGAAAGTAAAAAGTGAGGTCTTCTGCTAGGGGGAAGGGGCAGGAGATACTGATGGGCATTTAGAAGAGAAGAGAGAGTTTGAAATAGAAGCTGTGAGTATAGAGAATCGATCAGGGAACAATCAAAAGATTGCTATATAGCAGCAAGGGCCCAATTCAGATGAGAGGATATAAATTTGTAATGAACTCAGTTGACACAGACTTTCTCCAGCAGCTTTCAAGAACACATGACTAAGAGAGAAGGTAGATGGTTGCAAGACTGACATGTGTTAAGGAATGGCTGGTGACAGGAAAAAGAAACAAGGGATACAAGGACAGAAGATGCAGTATACTTGAACAACAATAGGACCGAGACCATGAAGGGCAGAGATAACAGACTGTGAGATCAAGGAGGGGATAGACGGATAGAAAGTCAGAATAAACACAAAAAATGGGTTCAAGAGCAGCAAAAGAGAGGGAGAGACAGGAAGATGTTAGGATCAGAGAGGAATTTCAGAATTCGAGATCACGGCAATGACAGAGTTATGGGTAAAAAGTAAGCTCTAAGAATATAATCATTCCTGTGGGTGGCTAAGATAGAAGATACAGAAGAAGGGAGTAAAGAAGGTAGATAAAAGAGGAAGTCAGAATAATTGTGGGGATATCAACATGGATAAGTTCCTGATAATGAAGAGGTTGATGTTGAGAAGAAAACTGTGCCAGGTACTAAGTTCCTAAAAAAAAGGGGGGAGGGGGATGTTCCTGGAGACCAGGTACATTATATAGGTAATATAAATAAGAATTTGTACTAGTCAATATAAACAGAAGAAACAAATCTCAAAAGAAGAGAGATTGCTGACTGACAGCAGCAAAGGAACAGTTTAGAAGTGGTTATGAGAAGTAAGAAGCATGCCTCTATTTGTTCAGGGTGACAGTAGAGATGAGAAAAGGAGCTCCTAGCACTAGAAAAGGTAGTCAGAGATGAAGTATCTTCTGAAAGAAACTAGGCATCCATTATTGCCCAAAACAAAACAAAACAAAACAAAAAAACTGAGAGAGGATGAGGTGAAGAAGCCCTTAGTCTCTTCATTTGTCAAATGAGAGAGATGGGCTACACGACCTCTAATATCCCAACTCTACTACCATCTTATTCAGAAATCTACAATAATTTGCTCTCATATGCTATAATTTAGAGAAGAGTATTAAAGAGATATTAACTCTTTACATTATTCCTCAACTTAAGGACTTTACTATTTGTAAATAAAAGTCAAATACTACAATCTGGTATTTCAGGACATCCAAATCTGACCTCAATTTAACTACCATCTCATTCTTTCTAAATACATTACCCATGTGCCTCCTTCTCCTCCCCCCATCCCTTACAAATAGCATGCCCTTTCCCACTGATGTGCTTTTGTTCAAGCTGCTTTCTTTACCTGATTTTCTCAGCCTATATTTCTTTTGGGGTTCAGTTCAAACTCTGACTCTTCCATGATGGCTTACTAGACTAACCCTAGTGATCCCACAGTGATCTTTCCCTTACATGGAATCCTGTAATTGCTTTAAACTGTTCTCAGGTTTTCAGGTAAACACATCTTATCTTCCCAGCTCCAATCATAAGCAAGTTGAGGACAAAACTGTGTCTTCTTTCATATTCCCTGGAACACCCTTAGCAGTGCAGAAGACATACAACTGAACTTAAATATTTCTTGAATGAAAGCTGGGCTATTTCTGAACTAAATGCCCTATGCACCACAAAATGCTTTTAATTGCAATATACGCCCTTCAGAAGGAGGGCTTCCATTTATGCATGTATAGACTTCAAGAGTACTACTACATTCACGGCCTCAGTGGATGATTTTGAAATTTCTTCATGAGTAATCCCTGCACACTTGAGATAAATGTTAGAGCTATCAGTCAGCCCTTAGCGAAAGGGCCTCCCTAGTCTCATAAACTACAGTATATACTATTAACAATATGAACACTACATTTATGAAAGTATTATAATGCTCTGTAATAAAACTCAATGACTAAATTTCCTTTAGAGGCTCCTATATGGTCACACAACAGAATGCTTCCTCCCTCCCTATATGTACCAATACTGGCTAAGGACTCAGCCCTTAGGAAAATCCTTTCAACATGCAATAATGAAATAGTTCACTGCTATTGGTCTTTAATTCCAAACATACTCTGAAAGATAAGCAAAGAGAAGATGCATGCGTCACTTGGCCTCACTTCTTAATAGCCAGTCTCCTCAGACCAACAGGCTTTACCAACCTCCATCTCTCAAATCCATCACTTCACATTACGATCCCTGGCCCTTTTTCCTTCAGAAAGCTGATTTTGCCTAGTCCTCCTGACTCTTGGTAAAGATGCCTCTAGGTTGGAAGATGACACTTTACTCAAGAAAAGGCCCCGTACTACCTAAGCTCACCAATAAGTATAGGCAGAAGACAAGTGATATTCACGACTGCCTTCCTGGCACAAGAGCTGATCTGGAAATGGGTACTTAACAATTCAAAGAAGGTCCCTCTTTGAACATCAAGTCTATTTCTCCTTTTACCTTATTCATTCTTTTCCTCCATCTATTTCTAGTCTTCATTCTTCTGTCTTTCCTCTGTCAAGCTTTTTCAATCCCTCTTCTTTTGCTGGCCCACCTCCCACTCCTCATCTTTAAATAAAGGGGGGCAGGACACTAGATTGCTGCAATCTAAGACTTGGGATGATGGATCAAAGAGGGCAAGGAGTTCACCAAGTTCACCAGGTGTCAGTAATGCCAGGACAGGTTTACCCTGGTGTAAAAGAAAACAGCACTGGATCTGAAAGTCTCGGAAGGTGGGTTCAAATCCTAGCTCTGCCATATACTACCTGAACAACCTTGAGAATCGGACTAGAGGATTAGTAAGGTTTTCCTTAACCCTAAGTCTGGGATCCTATGTGACTGAATGATTTTAACTGTTTAGATCTCTAATACTCTGGTAACAGAGGGACAGTAGAACAAACACAGGTCAAAGAACCTGTGTAACCTTGGAAAAGTCACCTAACCTCATCAAAGTTAATATTCTTCATCTGTAAAAGGAGGAGGTTGGACCGGATAGCCTCTTGACCTAATTTCCAAGCTCCATCCAAGCCTTAATTTGAACAGCAACCTAGGACATGAGTATGTTAATTAAACAAAAGCAACTAACTCTAGGGAATCAACAGCCATTAGCAATCAATGTTGTAACACGTATAGATTTAGAACTGGAAATGACTTCAGAGGCTATCTAGCCCAATCCCCTCATTTTACAGAAGAGGAAACTAAGGCCCAAAAGGGTTAAGTGACTTGCCCAAGGTAACATAGGTAAGGAGTAGCAGGGGTAAGTTTCAAATTCAGGTCTTCTGATTCCACTTTTCTTTCTACTACACCACATAAATATTTGCTAAATGCTTATACTGTGCCCAGCACTGTGCTACCTTTTGAAGAATACCAAAAAAGTACAGTTATCTAGTTGGAGAGAAAAACCACATGGAAGTTCATCAAAAAAAAAGGTAATGCCAAAAAGAAAAGTGACAAAGCAACACATGATTAATTTCCAAAAAAAAAAAAAAAATGTTACTGGCACTGTGTGCTATGATTCTGGAGGAAGAAGATACTGCTTTAAGCTGAAAGTCAGAGAGGGCAAGCGCAGCACCAATTTTACAGACTCCACTAGTTTCCCTTTCAAGGGAGCAGGGAAACCACCTACTGCACAGTGCTGTCTTGAACTCCAAGGCAAAGAGGGCATAATGTTTTATTTGAATTTAGCTAGAAATCGTATCCTGCTTCCTCTCGTTATCAATCCAGTTGCTTTTACTCCATTTTATGGTCTAAAAGTGCTTCACCATATTTTCATGCCCAGACTGAATCACTAGGCTGGTATGAGTTAGGCCTGGACTAGAACAGGGTAAAATAGGGGCTTGAGCTCAACAATGAAGGTGGACAGGATTTAGAAAAGCACAGAGAAGATAGCTATTTCCTGTAGGGGCTAAAGTACATATAGAATACCAAAGTACCCATATATACCGAGTCTGCTTAGCCAAAATGAGATTTACTCTGAGCCGCTGGGCTCTCAAGATCTAGAACAGGGGATTTATAAATGATCAGGAGATTTGAGTACAATCAGTCACTTTTTCTTCTCAAATAGACCTTCACACCATGCCTCATCCTGGCACTAACTTAAAAGTAAAGAGAGCTGAAATAACTTTTAATTTGGGATGTGCAGGGTGGAGGAAGACCACTATTTTTAACACAGAAGTACAATCCTCAAATATGAATCCTACAAGTTCTTATGCACCACAGAACCCAAAGCTTCCAGGACACCTTCTCTGAAACCTATAGACAAAGACAGAGAGTTGCCTAGAACACTAAGGTTATGTGACTGGCCCAGGATATCACACCAACATATGTCAGAGGCAGAACTTGAACCCACGTCTTTCTGGCTCCTGTGCCAGCTCTTTATCCACCACACCAAGTGCCTACAACATACCACAATAATTTTCCATTCAATAGCAATGTATGTTATTCACTGAGAACATGCCTTTCAAAAACTCTGAACCTCTTCTGTAAGTTGAGCACAGCATATTGGGAAACCCATGCAATGCCTAAATTACAAAAGTGAAAAAGGCAGGATAACGAAAGATTCCTTCACTTTCAAAGCATTATTCCCATGTGTAGGGAAGTAGGAAATTGCAAGCTGGGGGAACTTTTCTAAAAACTCCTAAAGCTCTAACGGTCAGCAAGAGCCTTAAGATATCAATCAAAGTACTAATATGAAACATTTTACTCCTTAACAATTGTGTACTCTAAGATACCAAATGCAGTATAAGGTATTAGGAGACGTAGTTTCCTCTTAAGAGTTATTGCTAAGACCGACTTGACAGAAGTAGAAATCTCTCCTAACAATAAATATTAGTCATCATTACATGAAACAAGTGAGATCATCAGTCTAGTGCCTTTACTTTTTCAGGGCAATGAGAGCTATCAAAATCATTTATTAGTCACTCATAAACAATGGGGTGGAGAATTTGTGTTGGGATATTTTATAGTAATCATTCCTTAGCTCTTGAGAATGAACATGACTCACTTTCTGCAACAAATGGCAATACATTCGATTCTTCTAATACCTTATACATTTCTGATTTGTCTTCTCTACTACTTTCCTTCTGTCAATTTTAACAAAAATAGCACGGTGAGTTGGGAGACCAAGTGTACCCACTTATTAATGCACATCAGTGAATACAAGAAACATATTCCAAAAGATGTTTAAACTACGTTTAAACCTAGCTTCCTCCACTTGTGACAAGAATGAGGAAGCCCACACACACACACCCTTCACTCAACTTGGAATTTCCTTAATCCTTATGAGAATTTCACCTCAAATATTCAGGTAATTTTACTTTATTTTAAATAGCCTCTGCCCATCCCTCCCCCCTTTAGCATTTTGGAAACATATAACTCCAAAAATTAGTAATTTTGCTCACCTTTAACATAGAGGCCAAATTGGCCATGTGCTCGTTCAGGGTGCCCTCTGACTCCTTGTACGTCAGGCAGGTAAACTGGTATTCCTCTGGATCAAAGGCATCTGCTCCCTGTTGTTCGACATCATTTGCTACCCCCTCATAATAATCCTCTATATCCCCAGGGTCCTCATCCTCTTCCTCGTCTTCCTCCTCACAATTTGGATCATAGTCCTCTTCATTGCTGTCAGATCCCTGGCTATTCATGTCCACAGACATTTTAGTGTCCTGCCAAATTGCAGATCAGGAAAGCAGTTGCTGTTTTCCCCCCTCCCCCCCACTTTACTTCTGTCTCAAGTGCATTAGGTACTTCTGTCTTCTAAGGGAGGAAAAGGAAAAGAAAAAAAAAGCATTAAATTTTTTCGTAAAGAATTACAGCAGAAACAATTTCCATTATCCCCAACCCAACAGTATTACTGTCATCTCTCTAGGAAGCTATCTGTCATATCAGAAGGTTCTGGCTCAACTCAATAAATATTTATTGAAATGAAAACGCTGAAACCAAAAAACTGTGAGCATGTCCTCTGACTGCAGGAGAGGCATTAATGCCTGGCAGTAAGACTTTAACTAGTTCTATGTCACACTTCCAACAAAATGCTATTTTCCATTAGTTTAGTCTGGTACATTTCTTGGCATGGGAGGTAAGGATGACAGAATTTTGTCAATTTAAAATTAAGGACGAAGCATGGGAATACAAAATGGTCTAAAAAAATCTCAAAAAGACAAATTCTCATAGAATGTCCCTACTCCCAAGGGCTATCAAATTACTGGGATCCAGGATCAATAGGTACAAAAGAGGGGCCTATCCTTCACAATAGGTTGCCCACAGAGGCAGCAAATTAGGAACAGCCAAACATTCTCCCCATGCCCATTATTACTGCTTCCTCATGTGGTATTAATAGAGATGGCATTTTAAGGATCAGAATTCCTGCCCATCACTACATCCAGAAAAAAGGAAGCACTGGCTTTTTAATACCACATTTGACATTATCTGTGGGGTTGGTGGAAGGTTATCGTGGATAAATGAAGTTATAGGTCTCTAATGAGCATCTTCCACCATCAAGGCCAAAATGACTGCAGTGAGTGTTCCCTTCCTCTTTTTTTTACTTAAAGTGTTAATGGGCTGTCAGGCAAAAGGTATATATAATCTATTGCTTGCATATTCAGCCCCTAACAACTCAGTCGGTTATGTGAGAGAGGGAGGACACAGGCTATAATTATGCTGCTTTCATATTTCAAAGGGTGTAAAGCCAAACAGTAGATTCCAAAAAAAATCAAACTTTCACACTTCTCCTAGAACTACATGCTACGTGTAATTATAGATGAAAGTGGTTATTGAGCTAGAAAAACAAAAAGTTGTAAGTACAGCAAATAGTCTAATTTTAGATCTCTGCTGGCAGAGTCCAACAAATCTTCAATGATTTATTTTTCTGCAAATGTTCTATTGTTAGCGATCATCTGAATAAGAAAATCATCACACTCAACAAACAATTACCTAATGCCTCTAAATGACATAGTTAGGAGCCTAAAATCCAAGCTTTCTTAGTTCACAGCACTAGAAGGAATTTATAATCTCCCAACTGGTCTAGATGCAAAATCACAAAGAATACCCATTTAATGGCAGGGATAAGGACTAGACCTGGGATTTCATTAGAAAATGCTCTATCACTTCACCTCGATCTCCCCCTTCCCAATGACTTACCCTGAATATTGTGAGTTAGTTTGTTTCCCAGCCCAGACCTATGATTTCATTTATATTATGATCTCCTGTTAAGAAAATTTCCTCTCTCAATACAGGTCAGCACCTTCTCTGCAACTTATAGTCTTAAAGAATTGCCTAGAGCAGTGAGATATTAAGTAACTTGCCCAGGGTCACACAGCTAAGGGCAGCACTTGAACATTACACCATCCTAGATTCAAGGCCTACTACCCATTAATCCATGCTGCACCTCATTTTCATAGAAAGGACACTTTATCAGACATCATATAAAATGACAGAAAATGAATTTCTAACATAATTTCAAATACAGTTTGCCTAAAAGATTATGGACTAACACTTAGAATATAGGGTGTCCCAAAAGTCTTAGTGCATTTTAAGCTTTAGTAGCTTTTAGTATTAAAGCACTTTTAGTACTTTAGTACTAAAGTACTTTTGGTACTTTTAGCTACTAAAGCTTAAAATGGCACTAAGACTTTTGGGACACCCTATATATATAAATTTATCAGCTGAGTTTCCTATGCACAGTTTTAAAGCTTATAAAATCATAGTTAACTACACAGTATTTACATTTGATTTTTAATAGACTTGTGATAAAAGGGTAGAACAAGTTACTAATATTCATCACAATTAAGCATCATGGTAAATAAAATAAAAACCAAGTACCAGTTTCTTGAAGATCTGTTAAGCAGATGTCACCCAAACACTCTATACCATATGATTTCCATCTAAAATCAGAAGAGAAGATTATATTAATACAATTTTTTAGAAGGCACCAGTGTACTGATGTTTAATTCAAGACAAAAAGGGTCATCTAAAACAGGGACAGAGAGAGACCACACATTGTGAATGTTAATCTTCTCCTGGATATTCTCTCCTCTCTACGTTTTCATGACACTGCTCTCTCCTGGTTCTCCTCCTATCTGTCTAACCATTCCTCAGTCTCTTTTGTTGGATCTTCCTATAGGGTTATGCTCCCAAGGGTCCGTCCTGGGTCCTCTTCTCTTCTGCCTCTATACCAGGGGTTCTTAACCTGGGGACCATGGACAGATTTCTGAGGGTCCATGAACTTGAATGGGAAAAAATTAGATCTTTATTCAATGAAATCTGTTTCCTTTATAATCTTATGTATTTTATTTTATGCATTTAGAAACACCATTCCAAGAAAGGGTCTAAGAAAGGGCTTCAGACTGCAAAAGGGTCCATGACACAAAAAAGGTTAAGAAGCTCTGCTTTATAATATCTTGGTTGGTAATCTCATCAGGAGGCATGTATTCAATTCTCTTCTCTATGAAGATAATTTTCAGATTTATTTATCCAGCCTTAACATCTCTAGTGAGCTCCAGTTTCACATTTCCAACTGTCCATTGGATATCTCAAACCCCAACCTACTAAAAACTGAACTGATTATCTTCCCCCTCTCCCCTGCCATCCATCCCAAATGTTTCCCTCTTCTCAATTTCCCTGTTACTATGGAGGGCACCACCACTCTCCCAGTTAATGAGACCCAAGACTTAGGTATCCTCAACTATTCATTCTCACTTATCCCACATTTCTACCTTTACAACATCTTTCTTGCACACCTTCTTTCTGCTCACACAGTCACCCTCCTGGTGCAGGCCCTCATCACTTTACAGCTGGACTGCAAGAGTCTGCTAATTACTCTGCTGCTAACTTCCAGTAATTTTCCTAATGCACAGGTCTGACCATGTCACCTCTCTACTGAAACTCCAGCAGCTCCCTATTACCTCAAGAATCAAGCATAAAATCCTGTGGTTTTGAAAGCCCCTCACAACCTGGCCAATTCCTACCTTTCCAGTCTTCTTCCACTTTCCTCTCCTCCTCACACTTCCTCTATGATCCAAACTGGACTTCTACTGTTCCTCACACATGATATTCACCTCCTGACTCCATGCCTTTTCACCAGCTGTCCATGATGCCTGGAATGCCCTCCTTCACTCTCTCTGACACTTGACTTCCCTCAAGACTCAGCTTTCATCCCCCATTAGAATGTGAACTCCTTGCGGGAAGGGAGCATTTTCACCCTTCTTTGTGAAAATTCAGTACTAAGTAATTAGAAAACCTAGTACTTAGTAAAAGCTTGTTGACTAAGTCACTAGCTTCTGAAAATAGAGAATAGTGATTAATAATGGTTCTTTGCTTTGGAACTAGACCTATGATTTCACTGATTAGAGTGCTCCCAATGTGAAATTTCTTATAGCAATGCAGGTCAGTGCCTTCTCTCCAACTTACAGTCTTAAAGAATTGCCTACATTACTGTAAAGTTAAGTGACTCACTCAGGGTCACAAAGTCACAATGTGTCAGAGGCAAAACCTGAACCAAAGCCTTCCGGTCTCAGAAGCCAGCTGGCTCATTCATTTTGCCACATGACCTCTCAATGGTTCCATAG
>NW_020946014.1:0-1013 GCF_900497805.2 Vombatus ursinus
GATACAAAACCAAAAATAAAACAGTCTCTACCCTCAAGGAGATTACATTCTATTTGGGTGGGAGGGGGAAGACATGTATACATGTAAACATGTACAATTAACATGTACACCTGTGAATATATAAAAAACATACACAAAGTAATTTGGAGAAAGAGGGAAACACTAGTGAGGGGTGAGGCAGAGAGGGTGAATCAGGACAGTCACAATGTGGTTCTTGAGCTGAGCTTTAAAGGAAACTACTCATTCTGGACCAAATATTGAGATCAGGGAAGCTGGACTTGAGTCTTGCCCAAAATGTCCTTGGATCTCCCCTTAGAACAATTTTTTTCACCACTGCCCATTTCCCTGATCTCAATATTTGGTCCAGAATGAGTAGTTTCCTTTAAAGCTCAGCTCAAGAACCACATTGTGACTGTCCTGATTCACCCTCTCTGCCTCACCCCTCACTAGTGTTTCCCTCTTTCTCCAAATTACTTTGTGTATGTTTTTTATATATTCACAGGTGTACATGTTAATTGTACATGTTTACATGTATACATGTCTTCCCCCTCCCACCCAAATAGAATGTAATCTCCTTGAGGGTAGAGACTGTTTTATTTTTGGTTTTGTATCTCCTTTAGTACTTTTACTACTTAGTCCCTCATACATGGTAGCTGCTTGGTAAATATTTTCTGATCAATTAGCAAGGGTTTATTAAATATCTACTATGTGCCAGGAGCTAGGTGCATGGTTAGGTCCCAGGGATACAAAACCAAAAATAAAACAGTCTCTACCCTCAAGGAGATTACATTCTATTTGGGTGGGAGGGGGAAGACATGTATACATGTAAACATGTACAATTAACATGTACACCTGTGAATATATAAAAAACATACACAAAGTAATTTGGAGAAAGAGGGAAACACTAGTGAGGGGTGAGGCAGAGAGGGTGAATCAGGACAGTCACAATGTGGTTCTTGAGCTGAGCTTTAAAGGAAACTACTCATTCTGGACCAAATATTGAGATCAGGGAA
>NW_020946015.1:0-1904 GCF_900497805.2 Vombatus ursinus
AATGAAAGCTCATGATGTGAGTAGATATTTCAGGACTGCCATTAGGCTGTCAGTTCTTTTTAAACTTTGTCAAAAACTATATAAGCTGTGCTGTGACCAATTATAATGGCATAATAGCAACTATGACATACAATTACTGATTTGATATTTATATGAAGTCAATGAATTATTAGATGAATAATTTTCTGTATGCAGGGTATCCCAAAAGTCTCAGTGCAGTTTTAAGCTTTCATGTATATATATATATGTATATGAACATATATGAAACCTTGAAATTGCATGTATGTGTATATGTACATATAAATATACACACACATACATATACATATATTTGTATTTTATAAAATATTTTAACATCTGTATAATAATCCTTATTGAATGAATCAAAAACATTATTTCTTTAGAGATTCTAAAAAAAGTTTAAACTTGTTTTGGAACTGAGAAGAAATAAAATAATATGTACTCTAAAGCCTTTGTGATTGAATGCCCATACCAATTTGAAATGTCATTAATGTAGCCCTTGGTAGCTGGATAGTACACAAAGAGAGTAAGAATTAGATTTATATAGGGTGTTGTCTTTGTCAGATAAAGCCAAATTCCAGATAATGAAAATGAACTGGAGTTTGAGTCTCTGGTGCTCTGATTTCTCTTTTTCAAAAGTAAGAAGATAGATCCACTCCCCAAAGGCTTATGTCACTTCAGCTACTAATAGGTTTCTCTAATCCCTTTTTCTTAGAAATGAAAGTCATGCTTTTGTTAACCAGGTTAGAAAATATCCTAAGACACTTTTGATATCTAAAGCTTCTTGAAGCTAATATTTTCACCTTACTAAACTATGAAAAGTATAATTAATGTGAGTTATACATGTGTATATTTTTATAGATGTTATATCTTTACATAATCATATGCTCATTTAATCAACTAACACTTAAAATCACTTAAAATCTTGAATGACAGGCTCCTGGTCAAGAATGAAGTGTATGTTATAAAGACTAAAAAGAATGTATTTGTATGGTATCTTGCAAGTCCAATGACTAACAAAAACAACAACAATAATATTTCTATATATTTTTTAGGATTGCAAAACACTTTACAGCTACTATCTCACTTACTACAAGATTCCCTGTGAAGCAGATGCTATTTTTATCACTATGCTACATATGAAGGAACCAATGATGAGAGAAGTTACAGTAAAGTTGTCCAGGGTTACAAATTTTCTGAATCCAAGTCTAGTGCTCTATTACACTACTTAGCTTCCTCCAAAGGAATTTAAAATTAAAAACAAACTATCAAACATGATGGAGCAGGGGGATAACTGCCTGTGTGTACAGATTAGACAATGCGTTATAGAGAGTGGTTACAATACAAGATTGCCATTGGTGATGCCCAGAAGTTCAAAGGAGTCAAAATCCAGGAAAGAAAACAGTAAAATCCATGACCTCAAATGTCTGTGTACAATTGCCCAAAGAATGACTGTCAACTCATGCCTCTGAAATGCCCTAAGCCTAACATCTAGTAATGTCATCATCCTATTCTCATCACTAGGCATGTAGCCCTGTTGAATTCAATAATCCTGTTCCCGACAGCATGGTTTCCTTCCTGAGTACATTGCTTTGCTGCATTTACTGGACCTACTATTTGACGGGCATTCATCCCTGGGCATTGTGTGAAATGAACCAGACAAAGTATCTCAGCTTTAGTCTAATGGGTATAGTGTCTAGACACTGTCTCTGATAAGGGCCAGCAGACAGATTGAAAGTTATAGCTATTACATCCAGCTAACAATAGAGAGGCAAAATTCTTCTAGACTTAGACTCAGTGAAATGAACCTTTTGGAAAAGGTTTTGATCTTTACAAATATAAATTTGCACATGGCAATTTTCCTGCTTCAGCATTTATGCTCA
>NW_020946016.1:0-1013 GCF_900497805.2 Vombatus ursinus
GATACAAAACCAAAAATAAAACAGTCTCTACCCTCAAGGAGATTACATTCTATTTGGGTGGGAGGGGGAAGACATGTATACATGTAAACATGTACAATTAACATGTACACCTGTGAATATATAAAAAACATACACAAAGTAATTTGGAGAAAGAGGGAAACACTAGTGAGGGGTGAGGCAGAGAGGGTGAATCAGGACAGTCACAATGTGGTTCTTGAGCTGAGCTTTAAAGGAAACTACTCATTCTGGACCAAATATTGAGATCAGGGAAGCTGGACTTGAGTCTTGCCCAAAATGTCCTTGGATCTCCCCTTAGAACAATTTTTTTCACCACTGCCCATTTCCCTGATCTCAATATTTGGTCCAGAATGAGTAGTTTCCTTTAAAGCTCAGCTCAAGAACCACATTGTGACTGTCCTGATTCACCCTCTCTGCCTCACCCCTCACTAGTGTTTCCCTCTTTCTCCAAATTACTTTGTGTATGTTTTTTATATATTCACAGGTGTACATGTTAATTGTACATGTTTACATGTATACATGTCTTCCCCCTCCCACCCAAATAGAATGTAATCTCCTTGAGGGTAGAGACTGTTTTATTTTTGGTTTTGTATCTCCTTTAGTACTTTTACTACTTAGTCCCTCATACATGGTAGCTGCTTGGTAAATATTTTCTGATCAATTAGCAAGGGTTTATTAAATATCTACTATGTGCCAGGAGCTAGGTGCATGGTTAGGTCCCAGGGATACAAAACCAAAAATAAAACAGTCTCTACCCTCAAGGAGATTACATTCTATTTGGGTGGGAGGGGGAAGACATGTATACATGTAAACATGTACAATTAACATGTACACCTGTGAATATATAAAAAACATACACAAAGTAATTTGGAGAAAGAGGGAAACACTAGTGAGGGGTGAGGCAGAGAGGGTGAATCAGGACAGTCACAATGTGGTTCTTGAGCTGAGCTTTAAAGGAAACTACTCATTCTGGACCAAATATTGAGATCAGGGAA
>NW_020946017.1:0-7011 GCF_900497805.2 Vombatus ursinus
AGTCAATAGCTTGGAAAAAGAAGGACAAAAATTAACTTAGAAAACAAGTCCTTAAAAAGTAGAATTGGTCAAATGGAAAAGGAGGCACAAAATCTAATAGAAGAATACAACTCCTTAAAAATTAGAATGGGGCAAGTGGAAGCTAATGACTCTATGAGAGAGCAAGAATCAGTCAAACACAAACAAAAGAATGAAAAAGTACAAGAAAATATCAAATACCTCATTGGTAGAACTACTGACCTGGAAAATAGTTGTAGGAGAGACAATTTAAAAAATTATTTGTCTATCTGAAAAAGCATGATAAAAAAGAAAAAGAGCCTAGATAGCACCCTTCAGGAAATCATCAAAGAAAACTGCCCTCAGGTCCTAGAACCAGAGAGTAAAATAGCCATAGAAAGAATTCACCAGGGTGGAGGTGTGGAGCCAAGATGGCAGAGGGAAAGCAGTGACTTGTTAGAGCTCTCCCCCAAACTCCTCCAAATACCTACAAAAAATGGCTCTAAACAAATTCTAAAGCAGCAGAACCCATAAAAAAACAGAGTAAAACAAATTTCCAGCCCAAGGCAACCTAGATGGCTGATCGGAAAGGTATATCATGCCAGGCTGGGAGAGGAGCGCAGTTCGGCATGGGCACGCAGGCCACAGTGACCCTGGAGAGTTACTCAGAGGACTGAATCGCGGGCAGCTGTGGCAGTTTCCAGACTTCTCAACCCATGAACGCCAAAGACAACTTAGAAGGTCAGTGGGAAAAGTCTGTTACTTCAGTGAGAGAAGAAGCTAGATGTCAGTCGCCCCGAGGGCAGCGGCTGGCTTCTGAGCTTCAGGCCCACAGACTGAGGGGAAATGGAGTGGCTGATCTATTAGAGAGGGATTGCAAGAATCTCTTGCCAGGACTGAGGCAGGAATCTCTTGCTTTACCTGTGCTTGGATCTGGGTCACAGTTCTGAGGGGCAGTCCTGGGATGAGGAGGAATGCTGGCCTGGTGGATCTTGTTGTGGTGGTGGAGAGGAAACACCTCCCCCCTTATCATAGCAGCTTGGAAGAACTGACACTTTTCAGGTCCCTAGAAGTATCTCTGAAAACAGCTGTACAAACCCCCAAAGCTTGGGACAGTACATTCTCCACATTGGAAACAGACTCTTACTTTAACAAAATGTTTAAAACTCAAGTAATTAGTTGGGATCATGAGCAAACAGAGCAAAAAGAGTCAGACTATATTATCTTACTTTGGTGACAAAGAAGATCAAAACATACAACCAGAAGAAGAAAACAAAGTCAAAGCTCCTACATCCAAAACTTCCAAGAAAAATATGAATCGGTTCCTGGTCTTGGAAGAGCTCAAAAGGGATTTTGAGAAGCAAGTGAGAGAAGTAGAGGAAAAACTGAGAAGAGAAATGAGAGTGATGCAAGAAAATCATGAAAAGCAAGTTAACAGCTTGCTAAAGGAGACCCCCCCAAAATACTGAAGAAAATAACACCTTAAAAATAGCCTAACCCAAATGGCAAAAGAGGTCCAAAAAGCCAATGAGGAGAAGAATGCCCTAAAGAGGAAAATTGGACAAATGGAAAAGGAAGTCCAAAAGATTACTGAAGAAAATACTTCCTTAAAAATTAGAATAGAGCAATTGGAAGCTAGTGACTTTATTAGAAATCAAGACACTGTAAAACAAATCCAAAAGAATGAAAAATTAGAAAGCAATGTGAAATATCTCATTGGAAAAACAACTGACCTGGAAAATAGATCCAGGAGAGAGAATTTAAAAATTATTGGACTATCTGAAAGCCATGATCAAAAAAAGAGCCTAGGCATCATCTTTCAAGAAATGATCAAGGAAAACTGCCCTGATATTTTAGAACCAGAGGGCAAAATAGAAATTGAAAGAATCCACCGATCTCCTCCTGAAAGAGATCCCCAAAGGAAAACTCC
Source organism: Vombatus ursinus (assembly GCF_900497805.2). Lineage (NCBI taxonomy): Eukaryota > Metazoa > Chordata > Mammalia > Diprotodontia > Vombatidae > Vombatus > Vombatus ursinus. The sequence continues at coordinate 1,928 of NW_020946017.1, forward strand.
TAGGAAAATTGTAGCCAAATTCCAGAGTTGCCAGGTCAAGGAGAAAATATTCCAAGCAGCCAGAAAGAAACAATTCAAGTATTGTGGAAACACAATCAGGATAACACAAGATTTAGCTGCTTCTATGTTAAAGGACCACAGGGTATGGAATATAATATTCTGGAGGGCAAAGGAGATAGGATTACAACCAAGAATCACCTACCTGGCAAAACTGAGTATAATTCTTCAGGGAAAAAAATGGTCATTCAGTGAAATAGAGGACTTTCAAGCATTCTTGATGAAAAGACCAGAGCTGAATAGAAAATTTGACTTTCCAGTACAAGACTCAAGTGGAACATGAAGAGGTAAACAGGAAAGAGAAACCATAAGAGACTTATTAAGGTTGAACTATTTACATTACTGCATGGAACAATGATATTTGTAACTCATGAGACCTTTGTCAGTGTTAAGGTAGTTGGAGGGAAAAAATTATATGTATGTACATATATATAGATGGATAGATAGATAGAGAGATAGAGAGATAGAGAGATAGATAGAGGGTACAGGGTGAGTTGAAGATGAAGGGGTCATATCTAGAGAATAAAATTAAGGGGTGAGAGAGGATTATACTAGGAGAAGGAGAAAAGGGAAGGTAGAATGGGGTAAATTATCTCACACAAAAAAACCAGAAAATAAAAGGCTCTTACATTGGAGGGGAACCAGGGGAAGGTGAGAGGAAATGAATGAATGTTATTCTCATAGGATTTGACTTAAGGAGGGTATAACATACACGCTCAATTGGGTATGGAAATCTGTCTTTCCCTACAGGAAAATGGGAGGGGAAGGGGACAAGAGAATAGGAGGATGATAGAGAGGAGGGCAGATTGGGAAAGGGGGTAATCAGAAGCAAATGCTTCTGAGGAGGGACAGGGTCAAAAAAAAGAACAGAAAAAAATGGGGGGGCGGGACAGGATTAAGGGAAATAGAATTAGTTTTTCACAGCATGTCTACTATGGAAGTGTTTTGCATAACTGCACATGTATAGCCAATATTGAGTTGCTTGTCTTTTCAATGAGGGTGGGTGGGGAGGGAGGAAGGGAGAAAATTTGGAACCCAAAGTTTAAAAAACACATGTTTAAAAAAATGTTTTCACATGCAACTGGGAAATAAGAAATACAGGAAATGGGGTACAGAAATCTATCCTGCCCTAAAGAAAAATAGAAAGGGGGGGAGACATAGCAGGGAAAGCAGACTAGGGTAAGGGGTATTCAGAATACATGCCATCTTGGGGTGGGGGAAGGGGCAAGATGGGGTGAAAATTTGAAACTCAAAATCTTGTGGAAGTAAATGTTGAAAACTAAAAATAAAACAAAAATAAAAATAAAAATAAAGAATTCACCAATCACCTCCTAAAAGAGATCCCAAATTGAAAATGCCAAGGAATATAGTAGCCAAATTCCAAAATTACCAGGTCAAAGAGAAAATACTGCAAGCAGCCATAAAGAAACAATTTCAATATCATGAAACCCCACAGTCAAGATTATGCAGGACCTTGCAGCCTCTACATGAAAAGATTGTAGGGCATGGAATACAATATTTCATAAGGCAAAAGAGCTTGGATTACAACCAAGGGTCAACTACGCAGGGAAACTGAGCATAATCATTCATGGGAGGAGATGGACATTCAATGAAATAGGGGACTTCCAAACCTTCCTGATGAAAAGACCAGAGCTCAACAGAAATTTTTACTTTCAAATACAAGACTCAAGAGAGGCATTAAAAGGTAAACAGGAAAGAAAAACAGCAACAACATATTATTATTTTTATTATTATTAATAAGTGCAAACTGTTTACATCCCTACAAGGGAAAATGACACTTGCAACTCTTAAGAACTTTAATGTTATCATGACATTTTAAAGGGGATATACTTAGACAGAGGGCATGAGTTTAAGTTGACTTGGATGTGATGGTAAAAAATCTAATTAAGTAGTGAAACGGGATTGTACTGGAAGAAGAAGAAAGGAGGAGGCAGACAAGGATAAATTATATCACGTGAAAAGGCAGAAAAGCCAAATAAAGGAGAGGCAAAGAAGGGAGGGGGATAAGCTTTGTTTGAACCTTACTCTCATCAGATTTGGTTCAAAGAGGGAACAACATAATCAGTTAGGTATAGAAATTTAACTTACCCTATAGGAAGTGGAAAAGGTAAAGAAAAAAGAAAAGGGAAGGGACTAATAGAAGGGAGGACAGACTGAGGGAGGTGGTGGTGGAAAGCAAAACTCTACTGGGAGGGAAAGGGAGAAAGTATAGAAAAAAGCATAAATGGGGAGGGATAGGATGGAGAAGAAGACACAGATAGTAATCATAACTGTGAATGTGAATGTGATGAACTCACCCATAAAAGGGAAAGGGATAGTAGAATGGATTAAGAACCATAATCCTACACTATGTTATTTACAAGAAACACATTTGAAGGAGAGGGATACACACAGAGTAAAGGTAAAAGGCCGGAGTACAATATATTATGATTCAGCAGAAGTTAAAAAAAAAAAAACAGCAATCCTGATCTCAGACAAAGCAAAAGCAAAAGCAGATGTAATTAAAAGATATAAGGAAGGAAACTATATCCTGCTAAAAGTACCATAGATGATGAAGTAATATCATTACTATACATATATGCACCAAGTGGTATAACAGCCAAATTCCTAGAAGAAAAGTTAAGGGAGATACTGAAAGAAAGACAGCAAAACTATACTAGTAGGGGACCTCAACCTCTCCCTCTCAGAACTAGATAAATCTAACCACAAAATAAGAAAGAAGTTAGGGAAATTAATACAGTCTTAGAAAAGTTAAATATGGTTGACCTCTGGAGAAAATTTAATTGGGACAGAAAGGAATATACCTTTTTTTTCTTGGCAATACATGACACCTACACAAAAATTGACCATGCACTAGGGCATAAAAACTTCACAATCTAATGCAGAAAGGCAGAAATATTAAATGCATCCTTTTCAGATCATGATGCAACAAAAATTACAAGTAGAGGGCCATGAAAAGATAGACTAAAAATTAATTGGAAACTAAATAATCTAATCCTAAAGAATGAGTGGGTCAAACAACAAATCATAGAAGCAATCAATAATTTCATCTAAGAGAATGACAATAATGAGAAAACATATCAAAACTTATGGGATGCAGTGAAAACAGTCCTTAGGGGAAGTTTTATATCTCTAAATGTGTATATGAATAAAATAGAGAAAGAGGAGATCAATGAATTGGGCATGCAACTAAAAAAGTTAGAAAAAGAACAAATTGAAAATCCTCAATGAAATACCAAATTAGAAATTCTGAAAACCAAAGTAGAGATTAATAAAATTGAATTTAAGAAAACTATTGAACTAATAAATAAAACTAATAGCTGATTTTATGAGAAAAAACAATAAAATAGATAAACCTTTGGTTAATTTGATTTAAAAAAAGAAAGAAAAAAAAACAGATTACCAGTATCCAAAATGAAAGAGGTGAATTCGTCATCAATGAAGAGGAAATTATAACAATAATTAGGAGCTATTTTGACCAACTGTATGCAAATAAATTTGACAATCTTAGTGAAATAGATGAAAATTTACAAAAATATGAATTGCCCAGATTAATGGAAGAAGAAATAAAATACTTAAACAACCCCATTTCAGAAAAAAGAAATTGAACAAGCCATCAATAAACTCCCTAAGAAACAAATCTCCAGGGCCAGATGAATCTACTAGTGAATTCTATCAAACATTTAAAGAACAACTAATTCCAATACTATGTAAAATATTTGGGAAAATAGGTGAAGAAGGAATCCTACCAAATTCTTTTGATGATACAAATATGGTGCTGATACCTAAACCAGGAAGAGTTAAAACAGAGAAAGAAAATTATAGGCCAATTTCCCTAATGAATATAGATACAAAAATTTTAAATAAAATATTAGCAAAGAGATTACAACAACTTATCTCGAGGATAGTACTCTATGACCAGTTTGGATTTATACCAGGAATGCAGGGATGGTTCAATATTAGGAAAACTATCAATATAATTGACCATAGCAACAACAAAACTAACAAATCATATGATTATCTCAATAGATGCAGAAAATGTATTTGACAAAATACAATATCCATTCCTATTAAACACTAGAGGGCATAGGAATAAATGAAGTCTTCCTTAAAATGATAGATAGCATCTATCAAAAACCATCAACAAGCATTATATGTAATGAGGATAAGCTAGAAGCATTTCCAATAAGATTGGATGTGAAACAAGGATGTCCATTATCACCATCATTATTCAATATTGTTCTAGAAATGTTATCTATAGCAATTAGAGAAGAAAAAGAAATCGAAAGAATTGGAATAACAAAGAAGAAACAAAGCTATCACTCTTTATAGATGATATGATGGTATATTTAGAGAATCCTAGAGAATAAAGTAAAAAAAAATACTTGAAATAATAAACAAATTTAACAAAGTTGCAGGATAAAAAATAAACCCACACAAACATCATTGACATTTCTATATATTACTAACAAAGCTCAGCAGCAAGAGACAGAAAGAGAAATTCCATTTAAAATTACTGTAGACATCATAAAATATTTGGGAGTGGACCTGCTAAAACAAAATCAAGAACTATATGAACACAATTAGAAAGCATGTTTCACACAAATAAAGTCAAATCTAAATAATTGGAAAAATATCAGTTGCTCATGGGTAGGCCGATCTAATACAATAAAAATGACAATTTTATGTAAATTAATTTATTTATTCAGAGCCATAACAATCAAACTACCAAAAATTATTTTATAGAGCTAGAAAAAACAATAACAAAATTAATCTGGAAGAAAAAAAAGTCCATAATATCAAGAGAACTAACGAAAAGAAGTGCAAGGGAAGGTGGTCTAGCTGTACCAGATATTCAATTGTATTATAGAGCAGCAATCATCAAAATTACTTGGTAATGGCTAAGAAATAGAGTGGTGGATCAATGGAATAGGTTAGATATGCAAGACACAACAGTCAGTGACTAACTAATCTATTATTTGATAAATCTAAAGACTCCAGCTTCT
>NW_020946018.1:0-17805 GCF_900497805.2 Vombatus ursinus
GGTGAGCAAGAAAGGAAGCTTGGATAAGTGCCCCCTTTGCTCCAGCAGGAGAAATCAACTCTTTTTTTTTTTCCAGTAAAAAGTCAGAAAATAGGAAAACAACATGAACAAAAAGCAGAAACAGAAAATGACCATAGATTCTTATTTTGTGAAAAGGAAAGATCAAGGCATGAATTCAGAAGGGGACAACATAGTCAATATACCCACATTTGAAACTTCAAAAGGGAATATAAACTCATCTCAAGCCCAAAAAGCCTTCTTGGAAGAGCTCAAGAAGGATTTTAAAAGTCATATAAGAGAGGTAGAAGAAAATTTGGGAAAAGAAATGAGAGGTTAGCAAGAGAGAGTCAATAGCTTGGAAAAGGAAGGACAAAAATTAACTGTAAAAAACAAGTCCTTAAAAAGTAGAATTGACCAAATGGAAAAGGAGGCCCAAAAATTATAAGAGAAGAACTGCTTAAAAAGTAAAATGGGCCGAAAAGAAAAGGAGGTACATAATCTAATAGAAGAAAACAACTCCTTAAAAATTAGAATGGGGCAAGTGGAAGCTGATGACTCTATGAGAGAGTAAGAATCAGTCCAACAGAAACAAATGAATGAAAAAATATAAGAAAATGTCAAATACCTCACTGGCAAAACAATCAACCTGGAAAATAGATCCAGGAGAGACAATTAAAAAATTATTGGTCTACCTGAAAACCATGATGAAAAAAAAGAGCCTAGACAACATCCTTCAGGAAATCATCAAAGAAAACTGCCCTCAGGTCCTAGAAACAGAGGGTAAAATAGCCATAGAAAGAATCCACCAATCACCTCTTAAAAGAGATCCCAAATTGAAAACACCAAGGGACATAGTAGCCAAATTCCAATATTACCAGGTCAAAGAGAAAATACTGCAAGCAGCCAGAAAGAAAACAATCTAAATATCATGGAACCACAGTCAAGATTATGCAGGACCTTGCACCTTCTACATTAAAAATCACAGGGCATGGAATACAATATTGCATAAGGCAAAAGAGCTTGGATTACAACCAAGGATCAACTATCCAGTGAAACTGAGCATAATCTTTCGGGTGAGGAGATGGACATTCAATGAAATAGGGGACTTCCAAACCTTCCTGATGAAAAGACCAGAGCTCAACAGAAAATTTTACCTTCAAATACAAGACTCAAGAGAGGCATAAAAAGGTAAACAGGAAGGAAAAACAACAACAACAACAACATATTATTATTATTATTATTATTAATAAGGGCAAACTGTTTATATCCCTACAAGGGAAAATGACACTTGCAACTCTTAAGAACTTTAACGTTATCATGACGTTTAAAAGAGGGTATACTTAGACAGAGGGCATGAGTTTAAGTTGACTTGGACATGATGGTAAAAAATCCAATTACGTGGTGAAAAGGGATTGTACTGGAAGAAGAAGAAAGGAGGAGGAAGACAAGGATAAATTACATCACATGAAAAGGCACAAAAGCCAAATAAAGTAGAGGCAAAGAAGGGAGGGAGATGCACATTGTTTGAACCTTACTCTCATCAGATTTGGTTCAAAGAGGGAATTACATAATCAATTAGGTATAGAAATCTAACTTACCCTTTAGGAATTAGAAGAGTAAAGAAAAAAGAAAAGGGAAGGGACTAATAAAGGGAGGACAGACTGAGGGAGGTGGTGGTCAAAAGCAAAACTGTACTGGTGAAGGAAAGGGAGAAAGGAGAGAAAAAAGCATAAATGGGGGGGATAGGATGGAGAGGAAGACACAGATAGTAATCATAACTGTGAATGTGAATGGGATGAACCTTCCCATAAAATGGAAAGGGATAGTAGAATGGATTAAGAACCGTAATCCTACACTATGTTATTTACAAGAAACACATTCAAAAGAGAGGGATACACCCAGAGTAAAGGTAAAAGGCTGGAGCACAATATATTATGATTCAGCTGCAGTAAAAAAAGCAGAAGTAGCAATCTTGATGTCAGACAAAGCAAAGGTGAAAATAGATCTACGTAAAAGAGATAAAGAAGGAAACTATATCCTGCAAAAAGGTACCATAGATGATGAAGTAATATCATTACTAAACATATATGCACCAAGTGGTATAACAGCCAAATTCCTAGAAGAGAAATTAAGGGAGATACAGGAAGAAATAGACAGCAAAACTATACTAGTAGGGGACCTCAACCTCTCCCTCTCAGAATGAGATACATCTAACCACAAAATAAAAAAGAAGTTAGGGCAATCAATAGAATCTTAGAAAAGTTAAATATGGTTGACCTGTGGAGAACACTGAATTGGGACAGAAAGGTATATACCTTTTTTTCTTGGCAATACATGACACCTACACAAAAATTGACCATGCACTACGGCATAAAAACCTCACAATCTAATGCAGAAAGGCAGACATTTTAAATGCATCCTTTTCAGATCATGATGCAATAAAAATTACATGTAATAGAGGGCCATGGAAAGATAGACTAAAAATTAATTGGAAACTAAATAATCTAATCCTAAAGAATGAGTGGGTCAAATAACAAATCATAGAAACAATCAAAAATTTCATCCAAGAGAATGATAATAATGAGAAAACATATCAAAACTTATGGGATACAGTGAAAGCAGTCCTTAGGGGAAGTTTTATATCTCTAAATGCCTATATGAATAAAATAGAGAAAGAGGAGATCAATGAATTGGGCATGCAACTAAAAAAGCTAGAAAAAGAACAAATTGAAAATCCTCAATTAAATACCAAATTAAAAATTCTGAAAACCAAATGAGAGATTAGTAAAATTAAATTTAAGAAAACTATTGAACTAATAAATAAAACTAAGAACTGGTTTTATGAGAAAAAAAATAATAAAATAGATAAACTTTTGGTTAATTTGATGAAAAAAAGAAAGAAAAAACTAAATCACCAGTATAAAAAAATGAAAAAAGTGAATTCGTCATCAATGAAGAGGAAATTAAAGCAATAATTAGGAGCTATTTTTCCCAACTGTATGCAAATAAATTTGACAGTCTTGGTGAAATAGATGAATATTCACAAAAAAATATGAATTGCCCAGATTACTGGAAGAAGAAATGAAATACTTAAACGACCCCATTTCAGAAAAAAGAAATTGAACAAGCCATCAATGAACTCCCTAAGAAACAAATCTCCAGGGCCAGATGTATCTACTAGTGAATTCTATCAAACATTTAAAGAACAACTAATTCCAATACTATATAAAGTATTTGGGAAAATAGGTGAAGAAGGAGTCATACCAAATTCTTTTTATGATGTGTTGATAACTAAACCAGGAAGAGTTAAAACAGAGAAAGAAAATTATAGGCCAATTTCCCTAATGAGTATAGATGCGAAAATTTTAAATAAAATATTAGCAAAGAGATTACAACAACTTATCTCGAGGATAGTACTCTATGACCAGTTCGGATTTATACCAGGAATGCAGGGATGGTTTAGTATTAGGAAAATTATTAGCATAATTGACCATATCAACAACAAAACTAACAAATCATATGATTATCTCAATAGATGCAGAAAAGTTACATGACAAAATGCAACACTCATTCCTATTAAACACTAGAGGACATAGGAATAAATGGAGCCTTCCTTAAAATGATAGATAGCATCTATCAAAAACCATCAGCAAGCCTTATATGTAATGAGGATAAGCTAGAAGCATTTCCAATAAGATTGGGTGTGAAACAAGGATGTCCATTGTCACCACCATTATTCAATATTAGTCTAGATATATGTTAGCTGTAGCAATTAGAGAAGAAAAAGAAATTGAAGGAATTGGAATAGACAAAGAAGAAACAAAGCTATCACTCTTTATAGATGATATGATGGTATATTTAGAGAATTCTAGAGAATAAAGTAAAAAAAATACTTGAAATAATAAACAAATTTAGCAAAGTTGCAGGATATAAAATAAACCCACACAAACATCATTGGCATTTCTATATATTATTAACAAAGCCCAGCAGCAAGAGACAGAAAAAGAAATTGCTTTTAAAATTACTGTAGATATTATACAATATTTGGGAGTCTACCTGCTAAAACAAAATCAAGAAGTATATGAACACAATTAGAAAGCATGTTTCACACAAATAAAGTCAGATCTAAATAATTGGAAAAATATCAGTTGCTCATGGGTAGGCCGAGCTAATATAATAGAAATGACAATTCTATGTAAATTAATTTACTTATTCAGTGCCATAACAATCAAACTACCAAAAATTATTTTATAGAGCTAGAAAAAACAATAAGAAAATTAATCTGAAAGAAAAAAAGTCCAGAATATCAAGGGAACTAATGAAAAGAAATGTAAGGGAAAGTGGTCTAGCTGTACCAGATCTTAAATTGTATTATAAAGCAGCAATCATCAATACTATGTGGCGCTGGCTAAGAAATAGAGTGATGGATCAGTGGAATAGGTTAGGTATGCAAGATACAATAGTCATTGACTATACTAATCCATCATTTGATAAATCCAAAGACTCCAGCTTCTGGGATAAGAAATCACTATTTAGCAAAAACTGCTGGGAAAACTGGAAAAATGTATGGCAGAAACTGGGCATAGACCAACATCTTACACCCTAGACCAAGATAAAGTCAAAATGGGTATACAATTTAGATATTGGCTGATACTATAAGCAAACTAGAAGAGCAAGGAATAGCTTGCCTTTCAAATCTATGGAGAAGGGAAGAATTTATGGCCAAACAAGGGATAGAGAACATTATGAAATGCGAAATCAATAATTTTGATTACACTAAATTGAAAATTTTTTGCACAAATAAAGCCAATTCATCCATAATTAGGAAGGAAGCAGAAAAATGGGAAAGAATTTTTTTACAACCAGTAAAAAGTATCTCTGATAAAGGCCTCATTTCTAAAACATATAGAGAACTGAGTCAAATTTATAAGAATACAAGTCATTCCCCAACTGATAAATGGTCAAAGGATATGAATAGGCAGTTTTCAGAGGAAGAAACTAAAGCTTTTTATAGTCATATAAAAAAAATGTTCTAAATCACTATTGATTAGAGAAATGCAAATCAAAACGATTGTGAGGTACCACATCACATCTATCAGATTGACCAACATGACAAAACAGGAAAATGATAAATGTTGGAGAAGATGTGGGAAAATTGGAACACTAATATATTGTTGGTGCAGTTGTGAAATGATCTAACCATTTTGGAGGGCCATTTGGGGCTATGCCCAAAGGGCTGTAAAATTGTGCATACTCTTTGACCTAGCAATTCCACTTCTAGGTCTGCATTCCAAAGAGATCATTAAAAATGGGGAAAGGACCTATATGTACAAAAATATTTATAGCAGCTCTTTCTGTGGTGGCCAAGAATTGGAAATTGAAGGGATGTCCATCAATTGGGGAAAGGCTAAACAAGTTATGGTATATGAATGTAATGGAATACTACTGTGTTATAAGTGATGAGCAGGCAGACTTCAAAAAAAAAAAAAACCTGGAAAGACTTACATGAACTGATGCAAAGTGAAATGAGCAGAACCAGGAGAACATTGTACACAGTTAACAGCCACATTATGGAATGATTGACTTTGGTAGACTTGGCTTTTCACAGCAATGCAAGAATCTAAGACAAATGCAAAAGACTCACAATGGAAACTGCTATCTACCCCAAGAGAAAGAAATATGGAGTATGAATGCAGATGGAAGTATACCATTTTCTCTCCTTTCCCTTTATTATTTTTTTTATTGCTTCATTCTTGAGGTTCCTCCCACTAGTTCTAATTGTTCTTTACATCATGACTAATGGGAAAATAATAATAATAATAATAATAATAATAATTAATAATAATAATAATATGATTCAGTGGGACTCTCAACCTCCTAGTTCTGTATACTAAGCCTCCTTTAATGCACTCTAGTACAGCCCTCAGCATTTAGGCTGCTGGATCTCACTGTGAACTATTAAACATTTCACCATGCCCCCAGGTCTTTCCAGGTGATGTATTGTCTAGCCAACCCTTCCTTATTTTGTACCTACCAAGTGGGTTTTTAACCTATATATAAGTCTTCATCTTTCTCTCTATTAAATCCTATTTAATTAGATTTTAACTCTTTGTATTTGGTGGTCATGATCTATTTGGCCTCTGACTGGGCCATCCATTGAGTGGGCATCCCCTTCTAGTCTGTAGCATCAGATAGCCCTGCCATATACGCCTTTGTCAAAGTCTGTGATAGAAATGTTGGACAGCTCAGGACCAAGCACAGGTCTCAGAAGGCATTTCCCTTCAGATTTCTCTCCAAATTGACATTGACCTATTAAGGACTACTCTGTGAATCTGATCATCCAATGAGTTCCCAAACCAGTTAAATGTTTTATAATCTTGTCCACATCTCTCCAGGTTTTTTTTCCTTTTCTCACAACAATAGTTTAAAAGCCTTTTTTTCTCAAATGCTTAACTGAAGCTGGAGAAATGATATCTATATATTATAATAAACTTCTAAAACAACATGATATAGCCATTGAGGCAAGATCTGTCCCTTTAAAATACTGCTCTTCACAAACATAAAATAAAATAATTTCCAAATATGTAGTTAAAACAGAAAAAAATTGTATAGGAAACTGCATGTTCCCTATTATATACAGCTTGGTTTTGTTTTTAAATATATAAGTTCAGCCTGCACCTTTCAAAGCTGTCTTGCTTCTCTGTGCTTCTTTCTGTCCCCTTTTCTGAATTTTTAGAAAAGATGCCTTAATGATCATTTTGCCTTTATTGTTCCTTTCTTTTAGGGGGGAATGATTTATTCTTGGTGAAACCACACTGGTTTTTGGGGATCAACCTTTGTTTTAATAAATATTCATTAATAATATCTTGTATTATAATCATTATATAATTAATAATAATGTATATTATATATTGTGTCAAGATTTGAAAAGTGCTTTATAAACATTATTTCACTTGAACCACATGATAACTCTGTGAGGTAGGTATTACATGCATTATCTTTCTTCTTTTCCAGATGAAACAGTTTCAGAAGACCATGTTATTTTTTCAGGGATATATATCAGTAAGAGACAGGGTCACTCCCTCAGGCATATCTCAACTTTATTCCCTCTCCAAAAAAATCCTCATAACTCACTTCATATAAATTCAGACTTCTTTCTAGGCTGAAAAACAAATTATGTTTGTTGGGAATCTCAATCTCTAGTTGCTGCCCTATCCTTTGAGTCCTCTCTCAGGTTAAGGGACAATTCTTTCTCTCCTGCCTGAACATTGTTCCCTCCACCCCAAGTTGGATTTTGTAATTCCCTGAACCAACCCACGCATCACTTAGTTGACAAGTACTAGTGAATTTTCAGATACTCTCAAAGTGTGAAGAGAGTAATAGAGAATCAATTAGAGAATGAGAGGATTGCTTTTACAAAGTCTAAGTGACTTGCTGAGTCAAAAGGGGAGAATGGAAGACAAATTTTCCCAATACCAGTATCATATTACCTCTTATGACTTGCTTTAGCTAGAAGCAGGCTTGAAATCTCTTCCTTAATTTTTACAAACATTGCTCTTGGACAAGTTTCCTGACAGATGTAGGGAATTCTTCAGTCTGTCCATGATCGTGATTAAAATTCCCTTTCAGGGAAGAAAATCCCATTCAGGAAAGAAAATCAGTCATCAATTCTCCCTCCCCAGAATCATCAATAGCACAGCTGAGATCTCCTTCATTAAGATGTCTTTTGTAGTAATAGTTATAGAATTACAAAATCTTTACTTTACTGTTTACTCCATGGCTGGCTTTTCTGGTGTTGAGATAAATTTGAGTTCCATCAAAACTTTTTCCCACATTTATTACATCTATAGGATCCCTCTATGGTATGAAATCTGTTGTACATAAGAAGCTGGGATTTCTTACAGAAGGCTTTCTTTTTTTTCTTTTTTCTTTTTATATTAATTTATTTTGATTTATCAATAATCACTTCCATATGCTTTTGAGTTTAAAATTTTTCTCCCCTTTCCTCCCCACCACCCTCTCCAACACAGCACACAATCTGATATAGGCCATACATTTACATTCCTATTTTCACATTAATGATGTTGTAAGTAAAAATTAAAACCAATAGGAGGGACCATCAGAAAGAGGAAACAAAATTCAACAGAACAGAAAAAAATAGCAATTCAACTTCCATAGTCTTTTCTTTGAATGTGGATAGCATTTTCCATCATGAGACCTCTGGAGATGGCTTAGATCTTTGTATTGTTGGAAATGGTTAAGTTTATCAATATTAGTCATCACACAGCATGGCTGTTATTGTGTACAATGTTCTCTTGGTTCTGTTTATTTCACTTAGCATCAAACCACACAAGTCTTTCCAGGTTTTTCTGAAGTCAGTCTGTTCATCATTTCTTATAGCACAATAGTATTCCATCACATTCATATACCACAACTTGCTCAGTCATTCCCCAGTTGATAGGCATCCTCTCAATTTCCAATTCTTTGCCATCACAAAAAGAGCTGCTATGAATATTTTTGTATATGTGGGTCCTTTTCCCATTTTTATGATCTCTTTGGGATATAGCCCTAGAAGTGCTATTGCTGGGTCAAAGGGTATGCACATTTTTATAGCTCTTTGGGCATAGTTCCAAATTGCTCTCCAAAGTGGTTGGATCATTTCACAACTCCACCAACAATGCATTAGTGTTCCAATTTTCCCACATCTTCTCCAACATTTATCATTTTCCTGTTTTGTCATGTTGGCCAATCTGATAGGTGTGATGTGGTACTTCAGAGTTGTTTTGATTTGCATTTCTCTAATCAATAGTGATTTAGAGCATTTTTTCATATGACTATAGATGGCTTTAATTTCTTCATCTGAGAAATATCTATTGATATCCTTTGACCATTTATCAATTGGGGAATGACTTGTATTCTTATTAATTTGACTTAACTCTCTATATATTTTAGAAATGAGGCCCTTATCAGAGAGACCGGTTGTAAAAATTCCCAATTTTCTACTTTCCTCCTAATCTTAGTTGCATTGGCTTTGTTTGTGCAAAAACTTTTCAATTTAATGTAATCAAAATTATTCATTTTGCTTTTTGTAATGTTCTCTATCTTCTATTTGGTCATGAATTCTGTTCTTCATAGATCTCATAGATAAACTATTTCTTGCTCTCCCAGTTTGCTTATAGTATCAACCTTTATATCTAAATCATGAACCCATTTTGACTTTACTTTGGTATGTGGTATGAGATTTTGGTCTATGCCTAGTTTCTTCCATACTCTTTTCCAGTTTTCCTAGCAGGTTTTTTTTCAAGGAGTGGGTTCTTATCCCAGAAGCTGGGGTCTTTAGGTTTATCAAATAATAGATTACTATAGCCATTGACTATTGTGTCTTGCATATTTAACCCGTTCCACTGATCCACCACTCTATTTCTTAGCCAGTAGCATGTAGTTTTGATAATAGCTGCTTTATAATACAATTTAAGATCTGGAATTGCTAGCCCACCTTCCCCTGCATTTCTTTTCATTAGTTCCCTTAATATGCTGGACCTTTTGTTCTTCCAAATGAATCATTATTATTTTTTCTAAATATAAAATAATTTTGTGGTAGTTTGATTGGTATGGTACTGAGTAAGTAAATTAGCTTAGGTAGAATTGTCATTTTTATTATATTAGCTCAGCCTACCCATGAGCAACTGATATTTTTCCAATTACTTAGATCTGACTTTCTTTGTGTGAAAAGTGTTTTGTAATTGTGTTCCTGGGTTTATTTTGGGAGATAGACTCCTAAATATTTTATAATATCTGCAGTAAGTTTAAATGGAATTTCTCTTTCTATCTCTTGATGTTGGGTTTTGCTGGTAATATATAGAAATGCTGATGATTTTTGTGGGTTTATTTTATAGTCTAAACTTTGCTAAAGTTGTTTATTATTTCAAGTGGTTTTTTACTTGATTCTCTAGGATTATCTAAGCATATCATCATGTTATCTGCAAAGAGTGATAGCTTTGTTTCTTCTTTCACTATTCTAATACCTTCAATTTCTTTTTCTTTTATTGCTAAAGCTAATGTTTCCAGTACGATATTGAATAACAGTGGTGGTAATGGACATCCTTGTTTCACATCCAATCTTATTGGAAATGCTTCTAGCTTGTCCCCATTACATATTATGCTTGCTGAAGGTTTTAGATAGATGTTATTTATTATTTTAAGGAAGATTACATTTATTTGTATGCTCTCTAGTGTTTTTAATAGGAATGGGTGTTGTATTTTGTCAAAAGCTTTTTCTGCTTTTATTGAGATGATCATGTGGCTTCTGTTAGCTTTGGTGTTGATATGCTCAATGATGCTAATAGTTTTCCTAACATCAAACCAGCCCTGTATTCCTGGTATAAATCCTACCTGGTCATAGTGTATCACTCTTGTGATAAGTTGCTGTAATCTATTTGCTAATATTTTGTTTAAATTTTTTTTGCATCTATATTTATTAGAGAAATTGGTCTACAATTTTCTTTCTCTGTTTTGAGCCTTCCTGATTTAGGTACCAGTGCCATATTTGTATCATAAAAAGAATTTAGTAAGACTCCTTCTTCACCTATTTTCCCAAATAGTCTATATAGTATTGGAATGAATTGTTCTTTAAATGTTTGATAGAATTCACATGTAAATCCATCTGGCCCTGGAGATTTTTTCCTAGGGAGTTCATCAATGGCTTGTTCAATTTCTTTTTCTGAGATGGGGTTATTTAAGTATTTTACTTCCTCTTCTATTAATCTGGGCAACTTATATTTTTGTAAATATGTATCCATTTCACTAGATTGTCAAATTTATTGGCATATAGTTGGGCAAAATAATTCCTAATTATTGTTTTAATTTCCTCTTCCTTGGTGGTAGCTTCACCCTTTTCATTCCTGATACTAGTAATTTGTTTTTTTCTCTTTTTTAAATTAAATTAACTAAAAGTTTATCTATTTTATTGGTTTTTTCATAAAACCAGCTCTTAGTTTTATTTATTAGTTCAATAGTTTTCTTAATTTCAGTTTTCTTAATTTTTCCTTTGGTTTTCAATATTTCTAATTTGGTGTTTAATTGAGGATTTTTAATTTGTTCTTTTTCTAGTTTTTTAGTTGTATGCCCAATTCATTGATCTCTTTTTCTATTTTATTTACGTAAGCATTTAGAGATATAAAACTTGCCCTAAGAACTGCTTTTGCTACATCCCATAAGTTTTGGCATCTTGTCTCATTATTGTCATTCTCTTGAATGAAATTATTGATTGTTTCTATGATTTGTTGTTTGACCCAATCATTTTTTAGGATTAGATCATTTAGTTTCCAATTATTTTTTTAGCCTATTTTTCCATGGCCCTTTATTACATATAATTTTTATTGCATCATGATCTTAAAAGGATGCATTTAATATTTCTGCCTTTCTGCATTGGATTGTGAGGTTTTTATGCCCTAGTACATGGTCAATTTTTGTGTATTTGCCATGTACCACTGAGAAAAACAAAACAAAACAAAACAAAACTATATTCCTTTCTATTCCCATTCAGTTTTCTCTAGAGGTCTATCACACCTAACTTTTCTAATGTTATATTCACCTCCTTAATTTCTTTCTTGTTTATTTTGTGGTTAGATTTATCTAGTTCAGAGAGGGGGAGGTTGAGGTCCCCCACTAGTATAGTTTTGCTGTCTATTTCTTCCTGTAACTCCTTGAACGTCTCCTCTAAGAATTTGGATGCTGTACCATTTGGTGCATATATGTTCAGTAATGATATTTCTTCATTATCTATGGTGCCTTTTAGCAGGATATGGTTTCCTTCCTTATCTCTTTTGATAAGATCTATTTTTGCTTTTGCTTTGTCGGAGATCAGGATTGCTACCCCTGCTTTTTTACTTCAGCTAAAGCATAATATATTCTGCTCCAGCCTTTTACCTTTACCCTGCATGTGTCACTCTTTTTCAAATGTGTTTCCTGTAAATAACATATTCTTTTTAATCCATTCTGCTATCCACTTCCATTTTATGGGAGAGTTCATCCCATTCACATTCAAAGTTATGATTACTATCAGTGTCTTTTTCTCCATCCTCTTTTCCCCCTGTTTATGTTTTTCTTTCTCCTTTCTCCTTTCTCCCCCTTACTAGTGTTTTGCTTTTGACCACGCCTCCTTCAGTCCCACCTCTCTTCTGTTATCCCTTTCCCTTTTCTTCCCCTTTACCCTTACTGCTTCTTCCCTCCCTTTTATCCCCCCTCCCTTTTCTTTCCCCTTTTCCCTCCTACTGCTTATAGGGCAAGTTAGATTTCTATACATAACCGATTATGTTATTCCCTTCTTGAACCAAATCTGATGAAAGAAAGGTCCAGACAATGCTCATCCCTCTCCCTTCTTTACCTCTGCTCTGATAGGTTTTTGTGTCTTTTCCTGTAATGTGATTTACCCTTGTATGCCTCCTCCTTTCTCAGTACATTTTCTTAGATCATACTAATCCACTTACTTAGATCCATTTAACCCACTTGATTAGATTTTTTTTTATCATTACATCAAAGTCAATTTATATCCACCTCCTTTATGTATACTCCTTTAACATGGTGTAATAACAATACAGTTCTCAAGAGTTTTAAGTGTCATCTTCCCCTGTAGGGATGTAAACAGTTTGCCCTTATTAACAACATACTATATCTTTCTGTCCCATTTACCTTGTTATGTCTCTCTTGAATCTTGTACTTGAAGATCAAATTTTTTGTTGAACTCTGGTCTTTTTATCAGGAAGGCTTGGAAGTCCCCTATTTCATTGAATATCCATCTCCTCCCCTGAAAAAATCATGCTCATTTTCGCTTGGTAGTTGATCCTTGACTGCAATTCAAGCTCCTTTGCCTTACGGAATATCATATTCCACACCCTATGGTCTTTTAATGTAGAAGCTGCAAGGTCCTGTGTAATGCTAACTGTGGTTCCATGATATTTAAATTGTTTTTTTTCAGGTTGCTTGCAGTATTTTCTCTTTAATTTGGTAATTTTTGAATTTGGCTACTATATTCTTTGGCATTTTCAATTTGGTATCTCTTTCAGGTGGTGAGCGATGCATTCTTTCTATGGTTATTTTGCCTTCTTGTTCTAGGAATTCAGGGCAATTTTCCTTTATGATTTCCTGAAAGATACTGTCCAGGTTCTTTTTTTCATCGTGATTTTCAGATAGATCAATAATTTTTAAATTGTCTCTCCTGGATCGATTTTCCAGGTCAGTTGTTTTATTCCATGAGCTTTTTTATGCTGTCATCATTTTTTCATTTTTTTGTTTCTGTGTGATTCTTGCTCTCTCATGGAGTCATTAGTTTCCATTTCTCCAATTCTAATTTTTAACATATTGTTTTCTTCTGTTAGATTTTGTGCTTTTTTCTCCATTTTGGCCAATTGTATTTTTAAAGGATTTGTTTTCTTCAGCGTACTTTTTTCCAGTTGACCAACTGTGTTTTTTAGGGACTTGTTTTCTTCAGTGTACTTTTTTTTCCAATTGGCCAATTGCATTTTTTAAGGACTCCTCTACCTCTCTCATTTGACTTTTAAAATCCTTCTTGAGCTCTTCTAAGGAGGCTTTTTGGGCTTCAGACCAGTTCATATTACCTTTTGAGGTTCCAGATGTGGGTTTGTTGAAAATGTTGTCCTCTTCAGAATTTCTGTCTTGATCTTCACTCTTCTCATAATATGAATCTATGGTCCATTTCTTTTTACTCATGGTGTTTCTTTATTTTCTGGCTTTTAAAGAGATTGAGCTCTCCTGCTGAGGAGCAGAGGGCACTGACCCAAGCTTCTTGTGTTGGGAGCCTAGGTCTTGGTCATTGGCTTTGTGTGCTGGGGCCTCTTATGTTGGCAATTGGAGGTTGTGGGGTTCTGGTACCTTACCTGGTGTTGGGTTGGAATCAGCAAGGCTGGAACTTTCAGGCAATTCTAGATTGGCTGCTTTTCCTTTCCTTTAGCTTTCTTCAGCTCCTTTTAGATGGATGTTGCAGGGAGTTTATCTGCCTGGGGCCCCTTGCAGTGCTGCCTCCATTAGTTCTGCTGAGGTATTGGGAGACTCCTTTGCTGTAGAATGCCAAGGCACCTGGTGGTTTTCTGAGCTGGTTTCCACCGGTTTCCTGGCCCTCCCCGAGTCACTCAGAGGGCCAAGTGTTGGTCTTTGCCTGCTCTACCACCTGGGTTTCAGGATCTCCTCCTGGTTGGCAGTTGGAGGCTGTAGGGTTCTGACAGCTTACCTGGTGTTGGGCTGGAATAAGCAAGACTGGAACTTTTGGGCAACTCTAGCTTGCTTTCTTCAGCTCCTTTCTGATGAATGCTGCAGGGTGCTTATCTGCCTGGGGTCCTTTGTAGTGCTGCTTCCCTTATTTTTGCTGAGGCACTGGGAGACCTGTTTGCTGTAGAATGCTGAGGCACCAGGATTGCCTCCTGGTGTGCTAAAGTGGGGCTTTCCGCCAGCTGATTGGGATGCCTCCCATTCAGCACTGCTCCCCTTCCCCCAGGGCAAGAGGGGTGAAAGGCTTTCTCACACTCATTACATTTATAGACTCTCCAATATGGAACTTTTGATATGAGGTAAGACAAGTTCTGGAAAAATGTTTGCATATTATCATTTTCATAGGGTCTCTCCCCAGTGTGTATTTTCCAATGTAAGCAAAGGACTGAGGCTAAGCTGAAGGACTGTCCCCATTCACTACATTTATAAGATTCTTCATTATCACTACTTTGTTGATGCTCAATAAGTCTGGTATTCCTGTTGAAGACTTTGCCACCCTGCTGATCTTTAAAGAGTTTCTCCCCAGTATGAATCATCTGGTGATCAATTAGCCTGTCTTATTGACTGAAGACTTTGCCACACTCTGGACACTAATAATGTTTTATCCCAGTGTGACTTCTCTGTTGTTGAGTGAAGTTTGACTTCCACCTGAAGGCTCTATCACTGATATTGCATTTAGAAGGTTGTCCTCCAGTATGAAGTCTCTGATGTATAATGAGTGATGACTTCTGGGAAAAGGTTTTTCCATATTCACTACATTCATAGCAATTTTTCATGATGTGATTTTTCCGATGAGCTTTAAAGATATGAGTCCTCTGATGTACAATCAGGTATGGCTTACAACTGGAGGCTCTCTTACATTGACATCACTCATGGGGTTTCTCCCCAGTGCAAATTCTCTGATGGTCAATAACGGTTCTCTTCTGAGTGGAAACTTTCCCGCATTAGTGACACATATAAGACTTCTTTTCATGTGGATTCTCTGGTATTGAATGTCAAATCTATGATGAAAAATTCTCCTTTGCTCATTATCTTTACCATATTTCTCTTCAGTATTACTTCTTCAATGTTGAGCAAAGCCTGAGCCCCACCTAAAGACTTTCCTACAAATGTTACCTTCATAGGGTTTCTTTTCATTGTGAGTTCTTTGATGAAGAACAAGGTATGACTTATAATTAAAGGTTTCATTTGCCGTTTCCTTCTCCAGCCTATTTTACAGATGAGGAAACTGAGACAAACAAAGTTAAGAGACTTGTTCAGGTGGGGCAGCTAGGTGGCAGAGTGGATAGAGCACCAGCCCTGAAGCCAGGAGGACCTGAGTTCAAATCCGGCCTCAAACCAAACACTTGACACTTACTGGCTGTGTGATCCTGGGCAAGTCACTTAACCCCAATTGCCTAAAAAAAAAAATAAGTATGCTAAGAGATTTGTTCAGGGTCACTCAGCTAGTAAGTGTTTGAGGCCAGATTTGAACTGAGGTCCTCCTAACTCTAGGTCCAGTGCCCTATTTACTGAATCATTTAGTTGCTCATTTTATATAACTGTATTAACATTGATGTTTCAAATATGCTTCTTATAAGCAACATATTCCTGAAACCTGCTTTCTAATTGAGTCTCCCATGCTTTTCCATTTTATGAATGAGTTCATCTTGTTCACATTCACTGTTATGATCATTAATTGTGTATTTCTCTTCATCCCATTTTCTTATATTTTTCTTCTCTTTGCTCACTCATATCTCTTTACAAGGAACAGGATAATAGGAGAAGAAGAATATGCTCATCATCTATGCTATATTCTTGATTCCCCCTATCCCCTTCTCTTCCCCTCACCCAGATCCGTATGTCATACTCTTTCTCTTCCTGTCTTTCCCTTCGAACTCTCTTCATAGTCCATCACATTAGACTGGAGTTTGTCTATTCATGACTAATACTTCCTTGAACCTACCCTTCCATTCCTCCACCTCCTTGTAGGAGGAGTATTCTGTCATATGGTCAGCTCGATTACTCTGTGGGCCATCTTTAATTCTTTTGTGATGAAACCCCAGCTGGTTGCACCCTGGTCATTATTTAAAGATGACTTTAGGAATATTCTGATGTCTTAAAAGTGCGCTCTTCTCTCTTATTAAGTCTCTTAGTCTATTTCTTATAACAATAAAAATAAGGTAACATTTATAAAACACTTACTGTGTGCCAGGTACTGTGTCAAATGCTTTACAATTATTATTTCATATTATCTTTATAACAACTCTAGGAAGTAGGTGCTTATTATCCTCATTTACAGTTGATGAAACCAAGGCAAACAGAGATTGAATGACTTGTCCAGAGCCACACAGATGGCAAGTGCCTGAGATTGGATTTGAACTTAGGTCTTCCTAACTCCAAGAAGTTAAGCACTCTTTTCATTGTGCCACCTAGCTGTTCTTATTTGACTTGTAGTCAGAAATGGCATAGTAATAAAAATAACAACAGCAATAATAATCAAGACAACTCATACAGCATGAAAGATAGATTGTAATGGATAATAATGCAACTTCACATTAAAAAATCAACTTTGCTTATAGGCAAGGGAAAAATATGCCTTAAATTTGAAGTATTTATTGCAAATTTATCTAGGTCCATTTAATTGGACCTAGATTTTGTTTCTTAAAAATGCAGTCCTCATAGTTTCCTTGTATCATTACAAATAGTCTTCCTAAATAGTCATATCAACTTAAACTTTGACTAGCTACACATTTTTTGTGCCTATTTTCCACATCCTTACCAAAAAGTTTTCCATTTTTATCAGTTTACCAAACTGATTGTCATTGTATGATATTGTTATTATTATTAGTGATCTTAAATGATTTTCCATTTTTCCATTTTTTATATTTTGTGTTTCTAATTTTGAAAAATTCATATTCTTTGACAATTTTCTGTAAGGATCCAACTTTTACTATTGTCTATCTGCTTGAATTACCTAAAAGTTTTGGATGTCTGCATTTTATGTGAGATATTTAAACAAAAACCTTTTCCCCTAGTTCATATCCTTTGTTCTTAGTTACCCATATTGATTTCAAATTAATCAAAATATTTAAAAGATTTCTATATGATAAAATAATTTAATTATGTTAATTTTTGTATACTACTGTCACGTCTGGGCTCTAGTACTAGGACTATTAACACTGTCAGTTGAAGGATGAATTTGGAATAATCATCACCAATGTCTTTTAATCCTGATGGATGATATGTTTGGACTCCAGAGCAGCACAAACTCTGACCTGCCCCTTCTCCTCACACTCCACAAGGAAGATATAGGAAGGGAAATCAGTAGCCTCAACACCACGGACACCCCACTTCACTTCTCCTCCCAGGATCTCGGCTTTTGCTCATTCTACACCTTTTTCTAATCATCACTTTATAAAGGCCAGTCTGGTCAATGATATAGTAGCTCCTTTCTTTCTGTAAGATTTCCCTAGTTCTGACTAACTTCTAACCCAAGCAGATGGGCTGAGATAGGCTACAACTCACTCTAGTTATCTTCTA
>NW_020946019.1:0-13384 GCF_900497805.2 Vombatus ursinus
AAGAAAGAAAGAAAGAAAGAAAGAAAGAAAGAAAGAAAGAAAGAAAGAGAACTACTGAGCCCCAGATTGCTGCAATGGTAAACTTGAGATTCTGTTAAGATTCTGTCTCCTGACTATTCCTGCCCTCCCTTATCGCAGGGGTTTATGGAGTTGGTTGAGCACTTACCCCCAAATTTGGAGTGAGAACTGTGGTGGAACAATTGGGGCTTTTCCCCAGGGAACCAAATGTCAAAGGCACCTGAGTTTAGAAAGACCCACAACTGCAATCCTTCAACAGATAAAAAACAATGGAATTTAGTACCTAATTAGCAAAAATAATTAGTCAAACCAGGAAGCTACAAGATGGCTCCTTACCTTCTCAATGTTGCATACCTAAAGCAGTCTCCCTAGCAGACACATTAAGTTTGGGTTCTCTGCTTCTCTATCACAACCCACCCCCTCAATTGAGAGTATACTTCATGCTGCTTGCCCCAGGTATGACTATTCCCTGTTTTGGCTCTGCCCAAATAATAGATTCTATCACTTCTTTGTCTTCTAGAGCCTCCATGGGATGCTTACCAAGACTGCAAGAAGGATAAATGGGTACAGAATATGCTAAAAGATAGTATGCATTTGGATTATGTGACTGTCTCCATACCAGGAGATTCTGATCTGTTATTTCAATAGATCTGTGAATCTATATATTCATCATGCATTTTCATTTTATCATTATGTATTTTTTCAATCAATGTCTACCAACAATCCTATGAATATCATGTTAGGGGTGGGGTGGGGAAGGAATGGGGAGGAGTTCTATGAAATTGTTTGACATTGCTAAATAGGGTTTTTCTAACAAAGGCATGTCATGCTATCATAAAGAATAGTGTCAGGAGTGATGAAGCTCATAATATTTCCAGCCCAGCCTTCAAAACCATCATCCAGGAAAGTAACTCTAATAGAGAAAGGGCCAGACATTTCCATAAACTGTCACATCCAGGGCAGGAAGCCAGCCTCACTGAAGCAGCAAGGCACCCTGAAAGAGAGGCATGAGGTAGCATGTGCCAGGAGAATCAAACCTCTACCATCAACTTCCTGAAACCCAAAGAGTTTTGGGAATAGCAGTGCCTCCCAGACTACTGGCCCAGATTCCAGCCTAGGCCTTACTGCCATCATCCCAGGAAGCAACCTCTGTGAAGATGTGACCTGGAAACTGCTTTTAAGGTTGGTACACCCACCTCCTCAGAGGCTCAGCCACTAAAGACCCAGAAAAGAAAATTCCTTCCATCGATGTCCTTGGCAATGTCAAGTGGTTCAACAACAGACAGATTTTCATCAGCAAAAAATGACATTAAAAGAATATGTGTTACCATCTGTTTTGCTTCTGTTCTCTAAAGATCACGGGACCTTTCCATCTGACTTGCATCTGTACCTCTTATATGTATTGTTTCCATCATTAGAATGTGAGCTCCTTGAGAGCAAGAACTGCATTGATTTTCTATTTATATGCCCAGCACTTAGCATAGTGTTTTATATGGAATAAGCATTTGTAATTTCTTTTTTATTCATCCATTCAAGGAGCTGAAGTTGTCAAGGAAATCTAAGATTAAAAGGTGGGTTTTTTTTTTCAAGCTATACTGAAGAAAAGAGGAGGATCAAAGTTAAGACTGGGACCATTGCTCAGAGTAGATGGGATAATAGTAACTAAAAACCTAGGAGACAGCTGCTCCATCATTATTTTACTTCCATTCTCTCTCCCAAGAGAATGACAGAACAAAAATGACTGAGCAGACATTCAAGAACTCCTAGTTGTCACTGATGAATTCAAGTTATGGGGCCCAGGTGTATTTTTCCTTTGGTGTCTTAAGAACTGGTCAACATGATTTCTGAAGCTATTAGTGATGTCCAAGACATGATGGAGACAAGGAAAGCACTCATGGGTATGCTGGAGCCAGCCCTAGCTGGCTTTTAAGAGCTATTGTTCAGTTTTCAGGAACAGCAATTACATCTCAACAATCAATAAACACTACAAATCAGGGCTTGGTTTATTTGTTTTTGCTGTTTTCTAAGCTTAATAAAGTGTTAAAAATTGCTTATGAAGCTTTTAAAGGTTTGTTGATGCTTGTCCTTTGTTCTCAAAGAGGATGGTGACATCATGGAGGTGATGCCATGACATACAAGTGAATTGGATTTAAGTGAGGGAGGACTGCAAAACATCACCAGCCTCACTTTCTCCTCCAGAGTCATCTGGGTCCAGTGGCCAAATACACATCAGGATGAGTGGAGATAGCCCCAGGTGCTAGGCTTTAAAAAAAGCCTGTGTGAATACAATTTTTTCTCAGAGAGCCTGGTTATTAGACATTTATTAGCACACCCCTATATTGCTCTGTAAACCTTGCTTGAGCTCAGAAGGAGGGCAGTAGGAGGCTCAAGGAATGAAGTCATCACCAGAGTGGAGGCCTGGTAACTAAGCTAAGAACAATGATGATGATGATGACGATGATGATAATGATGATAACGATAATGATGATGACATTGATAATGAGGATGACAGTAATAATAACTGGCATTTATATAGCTCTTTAAGGTTTGCAAAGTATGTTACATCTGTCATCTCATTTGAGCCTCACAATACCCCTGAAAATACTATAAAATTGCTGCTCCAATTCTAAAAAAAAAAAAAGAAAAGGAAAGAGAATGAAATCAGCAAGCTGTAGGCCACTAGGCTGTCTTGGATACCTGGCAAAATCTTATAACATATTATTAAAGAAATAGTTAGTGAATATCTAGAAAACAAATCATGCCAGACTGACCTTAATCTCTTTTTGACTATGTTACTCAAGTAGCAGAACAAGAGAATGCTGCAGAGTTTACCTAGATTTTATCAAGTATTTGAGAGAAGATCTCATGATCTTCTTGTAGAGAAGTTGGAGAGATGAGGACCAGAAAATAGTACAACAAGAATATATTCAGAAGTAGTTGAATACCAAAAAGTAGTCATTGATGATTTGATGCCAGCTTGGAAGCAGATGTCCAGTGGAATCTCAGATTCTGCATTTTGTCATGTGCTATCGAACATTTTTATCAATGACTTAGATAAAGGCACAGATAGCACTCTATTGTTTACCAGATAGATGTTACAAACTGGGAGGAATAAGCAGCATATTGGATGACAAAGGCAGAATTTCAAAGATTTCTGACGAGAGAGAACACGGGGCTAGATGTAGTAAGATAAATTTTAATAGGAATAAGTATGAAGTGTTACACATGGCTTTTTAAAGAATGTATAGTCAGAAGATTGAAAAAAGTCTGGATACTTAGATGGAGTGCAAGTTCAATATGAGTCAATAGTAAGATTCGAAGCCAAAAATGCTAAGCATAGTTTTTAAAGATATGGAGGTGATAGTCCCATTGTACTCTGCCCTGATCAAACAACATTTGGAGAATAGTGTTGTCTTTTGGGTACTTCATTTGGGGAAAGACATGAATAAGGTGGAGAATATCCAGTAGAGTGCTATCAGAAAGGAGAAGAGTTTCAATCCCATGCCACATGAGAACTGGCTAAAAGGCTAGGAGAAAAGAAGACCACAGAGAAAATTGAGAGTAGGGGCAATATAGATGTCTTCAGATAATTGAAGGGTTGCCATGAGAAAGAGAGATTAGATTTATTCTACTTGACCCCAGAGAACAGAACTCCATGGAAGTTGCAAAAAAAGCAAATTTAAACTTGATGTAAGATAAAACTTCCTAGCAATTAGAACTATCCCAAAGTGGAATGGCCTGTATCAGGAGGGAATGGGTTTCCCCTTTCTAGGGGTGTTCAAGCAGAAGTTAGATGACTGCTTTTAAGTTGTGATACGGTGGGGGTTCTTTTTTAGGTATCAGATAGACTGAATAAGATTGAGATCCTTTCTAACCCAATTCAAAAGTAACAGGAAACACTTCTCTGTGCCGTGATGTTGGCTTCCCAGACTACGATGGGTCACATGTCACTCATTCTTGCCTTCACACATTCCTCAGACTGCTCTTTTTCCTTCAATGCCCTCTCCCATCTTTTCTGCCTGTCACAAACCCACCATCCTGCAAAGCCAAGTTCAAGTCTCACTTGGAAGATTTCCTTGACTACATAAGCCTGACTGATCTCCCCTTCTCCCACACTACAAATTGTCTTTACTGTCCATGTTGGTGTTGGAAGTTTTATGTTGTCCATGTGTTTAAGTCTTGTCTTCCAGATAAAACCATGATTTCCTTGATCATAGGGGACCATTTTAAACTTCTGTATCCTTAGACAGCATTTACAATAATCTTGGACACACGGTAAGTGCTTATGGTGGAATTGAATTGGACTGGCTATCTCACATGACACAAGACATAATGTTGGGGCTTTTTCTTTCTAATGGCATTTAATCAAATTTCCGTCATCCAGAATGATCGTCGGTCCTACAAGATGCAACACTTGGGTAATCTACAAAGTGGGACTGAAGTCTTTGCCTTTGTTTCAATAGGTGGTATTCTCTAGGCATTGTACTGTGCTGTTGCCAAGGCAACAGAGTTCAAACAATCACAGGAATTGAAAAAACCCAGTGTTTTAGTCAAGGCCTGTCAAGGCCTCCCTTATACATGATAATGCACACACAGTCTTGGGAAGCTGATGCAAAGATCAGGACTAGAGTTAACTGGGAATTCTAAGCTTTCCTGTTCCTCCCTTCTGGTGCCTTCCCCCTGAAATTATCATCCATCTATTCAGTATATATCTTGCACGTACATAGTTATTTGCATATTGTCTATCCCATTAGAATATGAAATCCTCCAGAGCAGGGATGGTGCATATGCCTTTCTTTTGTAGCTTTGTAGCCTGGCATGTAGGTAAGCTTTTAATAAATGCTTATTGACTGACGGTTCATTGTGGTACAGGACTGCTTTAGACTAAAGGTGGGTAGCAAAGCTGCTGACACCTCTGTGTTCATCATGCTCAGTTTTTTTTCAAGACAAATTTTAGGGTTTGGGGGCAGGGAGAGAGAGGAACAGAAGAGTAGGAAGTTGTTTTAATAACCAAGAAACATTTTCTGCTTAGAAAGAATTTCTGCCACCCCCATCCCTCTCATTAGAGATTCTCTGGATAACAATTTCCTCTTTTAAAGTGCAAATATGCTGAGAGGGTTAAACTTACTAGTCATTCCCGCTGATTGCTTTAATAAGAATTTAATAACAGGTGATAGCCACACAGAGGAAATGAGTATTTTGATTGGGAATTGAATGGGGGAAAGGAAGAAAAGGCTAATTTTGAAATATGAGACAGTTTCAAGGGACAACAAGACCAGGGAAGGTTGGGAGGCGGGTGGTAGGGAGAGAAGGCAGAGTTTAGGCATTTGGGGAACCACATAAAGATCCTGGGTATTTGACGGGTTGAGAAAGAAGGATACCAAAACTTAAAACAGGAAGGGGGGAGAGAGAACGCTAAAAACAAACTTCTAATGGTTTGCCCATTATTTAGGGCCTTGATAGCATCTAAGGGCATCACTAAAAATCATCCTAGCTACCTAGGCACGCTTTAGACACCCGAAAAATTGTGACAGTGCTTTAATACCTAGAAAAGCAGTGAGAACACTAGAAAAAATTATGTAATAAAATATACATAGCAGCATGGACCAAATATTCTCTCTTACATGTAGAACATAGATAAGCAGAAAACATAACTAAATTAAAATTAAACTTGAATAAGGTCAGAAAGGCAGCACTCAGAAAGGAAAGAGTCCTGGACTTGGAGCCCAGAGACCTGGTGTCAAATCCTGCTTCTGAGACATACTAATTTTCTGATATGCAGAGACTCAGTTTTCTCAAATGTGAAATGGGTATAATAACACTTGCACCACACTCCTCAGAAGATTGTTATGGAAAAGATCCTTTGAAAACCATAAGGGACTATATATTATATTAAAACCTTTATTAACTTTTTCATATCCAAAGGTTTAAAAAACTGCTTCCAAAGCACAGAAACTATAGATTTTTAAAAAGGAATGCAGGTATTTTTAATTACATGTAAATAAACAATTAAATCACAACGATATTTTAAAAAGTTATACTTG
Organism: Vombatus ursinus; assembly: GCF_900497805.2. Classification (NCBI taxonomy): domain Eukaryota; kingdom Metazoa; phylum Chordata; class Mammalia; order Diprotodontia; family Vombatidae; genus Vombatus; species Vombatus ursinus. The sequence continues at coordinate 6,063 of NW_020946019.1, forward strand.
TGCTACAAGTCAATGAGAACAACTTAAAAATTCAATATGGAAAGATGTGTGTCCTCTACTAGCACCACTGAGGATTTCTGATGCACCATTTTATGACTAAAGTTATTTGTACATGGAAGGGAAATTTCGTGCAAATCAAATTACTTCAGAATACGAGACTATACCCAAGGTAAAAAAAAAAAAATGGAAAAGCTGGTGAAAAGAAGTTGAATATGCAAGGTATATATTCAATATTCAATTCAATTCAATTCAGCAGGTAGAGATGGTAACAGAACATGTTAAGCCCAATCAATGTTCTAAGAAGCCCTGGGCTAGGTGCTGTGGATACAAAGGAAAAAGAAACACAGTTCCTGCCCTCAAAGAGCTTACAGTCTAAAGAGGGAGGAGCTATATGACACATACCAAAAAAGTAGGATAAAAAGAATAAGAGATAGAATACCGTAGGGAATTTTGAAGGGAGAGAAAATACTTCAGCTAAAAGGGATGGGATAATGGAAAAAGCAGGCATCTGAACCTTGTCTTGCTGGAAGAAAAGGATTTCAACAGTCAGAGATGAGGGAATATGTTCCAGCAATGGGGGAAGGCAGAGGAGAGACAGAATACCTAGTAGTCAAGGCTGGCTTGAACAGAGTACATGAAAGGCTCTGAGCTATGTGAAATAAGACTAATAATAGGTTAGAACTTATATGCTGTCACTTGTTATGTAAAGCACTTTCCCCCAAATTAAGACATCCAGTCATAAAATACAACTCTAAAATGCCTAAAGGTCTCACTTTTTTAAAAAGGACTTAAAACTTAGGAGAGAAAAACACAGCAGTTTAAAAGACAGGACAATTCAAATAAAATTAATTTGTAGAAATAGTTTCTAGTCCAAAGGGTAACTGTTAATCATTCTCATTGATTTCAATCCCTTAGCAAATTTAAATTGGGAGTAGCTGTAATGTGTTGTCCATCTGAGAGCTAAAAGCCCTATGTAGGTAATTTCTTGTTCATCCTCCCACATGGCCCTCTGAAAGAGCTGAGAGGAGACTATTATTTTACAAACTGAAAAACAAAAATTCAGATCCATCCAAGCACAGGAATCGACGGGAGTTGGGGACAGAGCCAGGAAGACTGATCTGGACTTAGAAATAACTACAAATTTACAAACATTTTCACTAATTTATAAGGAAGGGAAGATTCTTTGAGTTGGCTGCAGGGATTTGGTTTAGTTTGAGAAGGCTATGGATGTGTTTTAAATATCCAAGGTTTTCATCAGAAATTTCAATGTCTGTAAATTTCTACTCGCAGAAGAAGTCGATGTCCTGAAAAAGAAATAGTAAAACTTTAACTCAGCTAAAAAATAAAATAAAATGAAAAATAAGCTCTTTATGAGTTTGTTAGACCAAAAGGAATCATGTCAGGATTTGATCCCTGGTCCCCTGATTCCAAATCTAAAGCATCACAGATCCCTCTCACATTCAATAATAAAAGTCTTCAAACAAATTTTAAGCTCTCTAATAAGGATTAGGTGATGTAGTGGGCCAGAAGTCAAGAAGACCTGAGTTCAAATCTAACCTCACGCACTTCCTAGCTATGTGTCTTTAGGCAAGTCACTTAACCTCTGTTTGTCTCAGATTTCCTCACCTGTAAAAAGAGCACCTACCTCCCAGGGTTGTTGTGAGGATCTAATGAAATAATGTTCATACAGCAGTTAGCATGGTTCTTGCACATAGTAAGCACTTAATAAATGCTTGTTTCCTTCCTTCTTATCTATTTCACAGATCTAAGATACCAAAAGTAAACAACAGGTGAGAGGCAATCTTGGAATTATTAGAAAATAGTCTTAAGTTACTCTGCCCAGCAAGCAGTAGGCTTCCTCCTGGGAAGCCCATTTCCAGTGTCTGCCAGCAGAATGACTTTCCCTGTGTCCAAACAACAACCTTGCTGAGTTAATGAAAAAGATTTTTTATTCCTACCACTGGGTTATTGGGCTCTGGGACCCTGGAAGGGATACAGCTGTAATTTCATACATAAAGCAGAGTCTGTCTGACTCAAAATAAGGCATTCATGGATGGTTTCAAAATACTTTAATTTTCTCAAATACAGTATGTGGGTTAATCACTTCTTCTTCTTTCACTATCCACATAAATAAACAAATCCTCCTACTGGACCTGTTTCAGAACACGTGGTTTATGTAATGCTATTTATGGCTTTTTCATGGAATCAGCAAGCTATCCTTTTTTGTCTAGACCTGTGATTTTATTAGTGTAGGAAATTCTAGGTATGGAAACTCTCCACAGAAGCAGATTGGCAACCTGTCTACATCTTCATAAGACCTTGGAGTTCATTTGGTACAACTCCCTCATTTTACAGATAAGGAAACAGATAAGGAAACTGAGGCCCAGAGAAATGCCATGAATTACCCTGGGAGACAGAGTTAAAAAATGGCAGAGCTAGGAACTGGCTTCAATCTGACTCAAAATCTTCCTGACTCCAGGTCCAGCACCCTAAACACTATACCAAGCTCTCTTTTGCATCGATGAAATCACAGGTCCAGACCAGTACGTGTACATATGTACATGTTCAAAGATACACACATGTCTATATATACATGTATGTGTGCATACCTGTATATACATGTACATATGTATATATGGTAAAGTATATACATTTTTGACCAAACAATATTAATTAAGAAGAGATAATAATATGATCAAAGGCTACCTGTGCCATTACTGTGACCATATTTTCATAGGATTACAAGTATTTTTGAGAGTTGCTTACCGTTGTAGGAATTTCTTTGGTTGCCTCTTGGTAGACATGTTGCTCTTTGACCAAATTGCTGGGAAAATATCCTACAATTCCCATTTCTTCCTCATAATGCTCACCATATACCTGAATATTAAGGACAGTGACTATTAGACATACTGGTTCTATTTGTATGCACTTTTCAATCAGTTCATTCCCTTATAAGTAGATGCAGTGTGAGCAAAGCTGAAGAGGGCAACTGGAGTTTATCTAGAGCGCTAAGGCTAATGATAGATTTCCCCAAAGTAGCATGCATGAATTTTAGCAGCATGTAGCCCTCTGTCTATAGAAGTCACACAATTAGAATGATTAACAAGATCTGTTGGCTAAAACTACAGGACTTTTCCCTTTAACATTAATTAACTTGCCTTTTTTCCATTTAAAAGGCTCTTAGATCCTAGGTGCTTCAAAGGAAATCAACATTTTGGAATCTGATGCTAAAGTAGACTACAGCAATAGTATTTGGCTTGACAGAAAAGGACAATTGTCTCCAAAGGCTTGGTTCAAAATATTCATTTTCACTTTTGTCTGGATACAGCCTCTTTGGAGAACCTTCACAAAGATTTTCTACTGTTTTAAAAAATCTTCAACTAGTAGTGGGTGGAATGGCGTAGTGGGCAGCAAACCCATCACATCAAAGATGGTTAACCTGGAGAGGAGTATCCTTTGGGAGAACATGAGAGCTATCTTCAGATATTTGAAGGACTGCCCTCTGCAAGAGGGATTGGTCTTATGTTCTGCTCAAGAGCAAAACTAGAAGCAGTGGGTTCAAGTTGCAGGGAGACAAATTTAGGATTTTAGGGGGAACCTTTCTGACTATTAGAGTTACCCCAAAGTAAAATGGGCTGTCCTAAAAGACAGTCCCCCTTGCTGGAGGTATCCAAGAAAGAGGTTAGATGATCATTTATATGGTTATATGGCACAGGGATATTCTTCTTCCCTTCTAGGTCAAATTGAGAGTAATCGTGGAATCACAGAAAGCATGCTGCATTCGGGGTTGGGACGTCCTTGTATCAATTCCCATTCCGTTTCTTACTAGTTGTGTGATCCTGGCAAGGCACAACCTCTCTGAGCCTCAGCTTCCTCGCCTGTAAAATGGCTGTAGTAATACTGATGGTAACTATCTCACAAGGTTGTATGATTCACAGAGGAGATAATGGATGCAAAGTACCTTGCAAACTTTATATTGCTAGATGCTAGTTCTTATTATTGTGGTCTCTGGGATCTTTCAAACTGAATGAATCTGTGATCCAAAGTTGATTCTAAAGATATACTAGTATGGAAACCAAATACGATTAGGAAGTTGCCCCAGTGACCGGACCAATCCAGAGATTGCCTAGAAATTGCCTAGAAAACTTCCTCAACCTTTTTTGAAATAAAGTCAAAACCAAGAGGATTGTATTAATTTTCCATGTTGACAACTAATACTCATATAACAGTTTATTATTCTCTGACAAAATATCATTTAGACCCTGAGCTGGGAAAAGACATTTGTGTGAGCCAGAAAAGGTTTGAAAATTCACTTCCTAGGGATTACCATCCATCAGACTGAGAACATTCACTGTTAAAACATGCAACTTGATTTATCACAAAATAAATATCTACAAACTGGAGGGGGCATAGTTATCTAGCATTAAAAATGCATGCAGTATAAAAATTGTAAGAAGTGTAACTCATTACACCATTCTCTCAACATTCTGCCCTAGACAAATGTTACCTTATCCATTCTGTCCCTAGTTCTAGATAGATTTGAGTTTGGTTCTATATTTGTCTATGCTTTTTACATAAAATAGTAATGAATATACAAACCAAAAAATAGTTTTACATTCTGTGAAATCTTCTTTTTGATAGTACTCTACATTGACATTTACCCTATTACTAGTATAGTTTAAAATAACAATGAGTAGTTTTTAATTATTAGACAAATTCATCAAAAATAGACAAACAGTAACAACCTTACATATCCATGATTGTGTATAATAAAATCTCATCTTACACTTCCAGCCCAAAATTCTCCAGCTTCATTTTCCTTCACTAGTTTTGAATAAACATAGATCTGCTGCCCCTTTTTAATGTTAATGAACCTACAGTCAGGGGCATTATAATCGTCTTGAGCTTTAGCAAGGGAAATCGTATCTGGGGGAAAAAAAGACATGGATACATTTATTGCATAAATTACATTATAAGAAATACAAAGTAGTATTAAAATACTATTGAACTTAAGTTGACAAATATCATATATAGGTCAAAATTTGCATTACACATCCTACTTAAATCACAAATAACTAAAAGGGAAAAAAAAAAGCTTCACTTGGCAGAAAACTTAGCAAACTATGTTCCCTAAAAGAGAGAAACTATTTAAAAGATCAGAAAAAAATGCTAATCAAGCATACATTTGGACATTTTTCATTAGAAAATACAATTAGATTTTATGCAAATATATCCACATTCAATTATACAGTGCAATAATTTGAAAGGCACAAAATAATCCTTACAGACACACTCTTCATCAGCACAGAGCTTCTTGGTAGCAAGTTTGTCCATAAAAATTCCACGCACAGCACAAGTTGCTAGAAGACTCAAAAGAAAGAGAAAAAATATTCCCTTCGTGATCCTTTCCATTGTCATTGCTAGTTCCTCTCACCATCAAACATGGACCAGCTTCAATAGCTCCTTTCTTTTATGCAAAATCCCAACATCTGGATAAATAATCTCAACCAATGGGATGGGAGGCTAACATTCCACTACTTCCTCAGATTACACTACACTCTGTGGACTTATTTACAAAGTATAATCTCCTCTACCCTTTCTTTACATAGACATGGGGTTTTTTTTTAAGTTTTAAATGGTCACAGAAAAGTGTGTGAATTTTTTAAAACATGCATTAAAGTAGCAATTTTGCTCTAAATTCTTTGCAACTCAAGTTTGAAGACCTGCTACTTACATTTGAAATTAATTTATTGGAAATATACATCTGGATTTGTTTTTCTTAAAATAAAATTAGAGGACAATTATATATCACACAAAAATATTTAGACTTATTATTAGGTCATTTATATTGTGATTTAAAGTCATCAGAGCAGCTAGATGGTGCAGTAGATCTAAAGCACTGGGCTTGGAATCAGGAAGACTCATCTTCATTAGTTCAAATCTGGCCTCAGACACTTAGTAGCTATGTGACCCTAGGTAAGTCACTTAAACCCTGTTTGCCTCAGTTCCTCATCTGTAAAATGAGCTGGAGAAGCAAATGGCAAACCACTCCTGTAACTTTGCCAAGAAAACCCCCAAATGGGGTCACAAAGAGTTGGACATGACTGAAATGACTAAACAAATTGAGGTCATCAAGTCAAATCGATAAGCATTTATTAATCACCTACTATATGCCAGGCACTGTGCTAGCACTGAAGACACAAAGGCCAAAAGGAAGCTTGCTCTCAAGGAGCTCACAGTCTAATGGGCAAAACAAAATGTAAGCAACTATGGACATAGATATATACAGGATAAACTGGAAATAATCTCAGAGAAAGGCACTAGCATTAAGGGGGATCAGGAAAGGTTTACAACTCTGAAATAAGTAAAACTGAATTTCAAATTGGATGTCCTGGAGACCTCTCCAACTCAAAATGTCCAAAACTGAGCTCATCATCTTTGCTTTCAAACCATCTCTTCTTCCAAACTTCCCTGTTTTCGTCACCACCGTTCTTCACCAGGTTCATAATCTCAGTGTTATCCCCACATCAGCTGTCCAATCTTGTCATTTCTACCTTCACATCTCCCACATCTATCACCTATCATTGCTGACACAGCTCAGGCCCTTGTCATCTCTTTTCTAGATTATTGCAATAGTCCCCCAATTGGTGTCCCTGCTTCCAGTCTCTCATCCCTCCAATCCATCCTACACAATGCTGCCAAAATAATTTCCTTAAGTTCAAATCCAACCATGTGACTCCTCTACTCAGTCCTCCCCAGTCTCTTTCTTCCCGTTATCTTTAGAATCAAATGCAAACCCCTATATTTAGCTTTTAAATCCCTATAAGACCTGACCTATCTTTCCAGACTCATTGGACATTACTTCCCCTCCCACACTGTAATCCAAAAGGACTTTTCTTACTGTTTCTCCCACAGGACACTCCATAACCCATTTCCATGCCTTTGATCTTCCATGCATCCCAACCTTGTACCTCTCTCAAATTCCCTCTCTTTGAGGTACCTCAAAAACCACCTTCTACACTATACCTTTCCTCATTCCTCCCAACCACTAGTTCCTTCCCTCCCAAAATACCTTGTATGTATCTACTTTATATTTGTTTATATTTACTCATTTTACATTTATGCTATTTATGTCAATCAATTAAATACCTACTATGTATGTACTTCTCTCCTGTTAGAATGTAAGTAGGAATTCATTTTCTGTTCTTGTACTATGGGCACCTAGCACAAAGCTTGGTGTAAATAAAGTACGTGCTTAATATTTGTTGATTGATGTTTTTTTTTTTTTTACCAATTTTACAAAAGCAGAAACTGAGGTCCAG
>NW_020946020.1:0-3767 GCF_900497805.2 Vombatus ursinus
TTTAGTAGATTGAGGCTGGACTTAGTCGCTGTTAGCCCTCTGGGGGGGCTCTGTAGGTTCAAAGTGACTAACCCACAGGCTCCCCTTTGGTCTGAAACTTCTGCTCCAGTTATTCTACCAAAGGCTTCCATCCTGGGCTGGAGGCTCGAATTGAATTCCCTTCCTGCTCCTAGGATCAGCCATACAGCCCCTGTTTGCTTCCACACTTGTTCCTTGCTTGGTGCACAGCTTGGTGCATAGACCCTTGTGCAGATTCCCTTATTGGTCTAATCCAAAACTGGATAATGGGTGACAGAGCTGCCACGTGGCACACATTTCTGCACATAGTTCAGGGATCCCCTGTTATCCTTCCCTGCCCTGGTGATTTCTGGTGCCCTGGATCAGCTTTCTTTTAGTCCCTGGGCACTGGAAATCTTCCACTTGCATCATACTTCTGGCCGAACTCTGCCCTCAGGATCTGCAAATCTCTCTCCCTAACCCACCCTGGGCTAGAAAAAAAATGACTCATTGTGACTTTTTCTTGGCTATCTCAATCCAAATGTGATTTTATGCCTTTTCTAGATCTTTGTGGAGCAGGCTTGCTGGGGGAGCTAGGTTTTATTTTTTCTGAGCTCCCATCATCTTGACTCCACCCTATCACATTATTTCCTATTAGTCAATCAACCCCCTATCAGAGAAGAGGACCTTGACAGAGCAGACACAAGACAGGAAAGTTCCAATGAGAAGTAACTCAGGTAGAAAGGAAACAAAGAAGGGAAAGGCACTGATACAGGTGAAGTTCTACAGCAGAGGGCTCTGATTTGGCACAGAATAGCGTAAGGACACCAGACAGCTGCTTGGCCAGTGCTGAAAGAGCAAGGAAGGTCATCAAAGCTATATTTCTCCTATAATAATTCTATCTTCTGTTGGCTGTAGGCTCTGACTTTTACTTGGAGCAAATCCATCTTCCCCCTACTCTAATTTCTTGTTTGGGTCAATGGCTTCATAAACAGACAGAGGAAATCAGATCTGGAACTAAGGCAAGGTATGGCTTAGTCTCAGGTCTATTAAAAATTTAGAAGGGTTCCACTTCTTCCCCAGGAAGCAATCACATACAATTTAGATACTTACATCAGATGGAAAAACACCAAGAGTACTGCCCTTCTTCTTCCCAAAGTACTTGTCTAAGGTAATCCTTTCGTTATTGCTCAGTCATTTCAGTCTTGTCTAACTCTTCATGACTCCATTTGGGGTTTGCCATTTCCTTCTCCAGCTCATTTTACAGATGAGGAAACTGAGGCAAACAGCATTAAATGACTTGCCCAGGATCACACAGCTAATAAGCATCTGATCCTGGATTTGAACTCAGGTCTTCCTGACTTCAGGCCTGGCACTCTTATCTCCTGAGCCACCTAGCTGCCCCACAGTAATCCTATTTGACCTTAACTTCTGTTCTAAATATCCTTATCAACTAGCATCTCCATTTTTCTGTTCTAGTAGCAACATATTGAACAACCATCAAAAGGGTTCACTTCTACATTATAGGTAACTCCCCCTAAAGATTCTTCTCCAAAAGTCAGTAGCCTTATTCATCTCATTATGGAGACTAGGCTTGTCAATGATAGTGACCAAGCCTAGATACGGGAAGAGATCAGGTATAGCAAATCTGAGTAGGATCCTGCAGGACTGGTAAGTGGGATGATAGGTCCAACAGTTTTTCAAGTGAACAGGGTGAGGAAGGGAAGCCATTTAAGGTGGGAAAACCATTACCAAGACAAAGTATTCTTCGCTTTATCAGGTCCTAGAAAGCCAGAAGTAAGGCATGAACTTCTACTGAAAAACAAAAGAAAACAAATTAAAATTCCTTTCGGTGTCCTACCTCCTATTATTTCAGACAACTAGAAAGACTTCTAGAGTAGCTACAAAAGATTATTACCTTTAAGACACCTCATCCAGGGGAAGGAAAGAATAGAAAAGATTAAATAGTAACTAAAAAGGGGATCAAAGGATACAGAATAAGGGAAGGGGAAGCTTAAAGAACTCAGAGCTTGGAAAACAAACAGAGGGAACCATCATCTCACCTACCAGTCGCACAGAGAACCCTACCCACGTTTGCTACAATTGCTTCCCTCCCTTATCCAGGCTTGGCCACTATGCCTGACATCCAAGACACTCTTCGGGGGCTGGCAGACTACAACTTCACATCTTCTGTATTTCAGGGTCGAGGGAGACAAGTGACACCCTTCCCTCCCCACCTTCTTTGGCAAACTGGAGTCACCCCTGGTCTAAGGGTTAGGCCACTTCTTACTTAGTGTGGCTGACCAATCAGAAGCGGTGCTAATGAAGGTGAAGGCAAATTACACCCAAGATTTGGGACCCCAAGGCCCTCCTGCAGTGCAGGTGAGTTCTTCCTCCTGCACGACCACATTGTGTTTCCTTTCCACCAATGACTTCGTGATATTTTCCCAAGTTCTGTTCCTTTGCCCTGAGTGCCAAAATTCTTAGTTATAACTCTGGATGAAATTAATATTTTCAGCCTGCACTTTGAACATGGATAATCTCTTCACTGTGGCAGAAATAGAAATATCATACGTTCTATGCAAATCATTGCAAAATATTGCCTGCTGTCCGTACTAATGTTGATTCCCAAGCCTTATCTTTCAAACCACTTCTGGATGTTCACACTTCAGTTTTTTAAGTATTTTTCATCCTTATGTCATTTCTTAACCATTTAACAACCACACCCAACTTCAAGTCAGTTCAATTCAATAAGCATTGATTAAATACTTGCTATGTGCCAAGCTGTGCTTATGCTTGGCTTAACCCAGTGCTTGGCATGTAATAGGTGCTTACTAAACGTTCATTAACTAAATAGCGAGGCAATGGGGGAAAGAAGAGAAAAATGAAAGACCCACTCTTAAGTTGCTGATATTCTACAGGGAGGAAAAATAACACATACATGGATAAATACATACAAATGATATACAAAATAGTTTTGGAAAGGTGGGTAAATTCCAGCAAAGCCTTATGTAGGAGGTGGTTTTTAAGCAGAACTTTGAATGAAAGTAAAGTTCAATAAGTAGAGGCAATGAGGGAGGGCATTCCACAAATGACAGATAGTCTGTACAAAGGATCATAGGTGAGAGACGGAATGTAATATTCAGGGAATATCAAGTAAGTTAGTTTGTCTAAAGTGTATAAAATATGGGAGCTAGGTGGCGCAGTAGTTAGAACACTGACCCTGGAGTCAGGAGGACCCCAGGTCAAATCCTGCCTCAGACATTCACTAGCTGTGTGAGCTTGGGCAAGTCACTTAAATCCTATTGTCTCCCTAAATAAATAAAATGTATAAAGGTGAATAATGTGTAATTAGCCTAGAAGAACACATGACAGCCAGACTATGAAGGGCTTTAAGAGCCAAAAAGCCTAGATATGACTCTCTTTCCTTTCTTTCACTAAAATGTTATCTTGTCTCACTGTTTTTTTTTATTTGTTTTACCTTTTCTTATTTACATTGCCTTACCAACCATCTTTTCCTTCTTAATCCTTTTCCTTCTGCTCAAATTGTTCTTCTTCAATTTTCAGTCAAGTTTAAGTGTTTGCTGTGTGTCAGACATTGTTTACGGCAGAAAGAAAGAAAGAGAGAAAGAGAGAGAGAGAGAAAGGAAGGAAGGAAGGAAAAAAGGAAGGAAGGAAGGAAGGAAGGAAGCAAGGAAGAAAGAAAGAAAGAAAGAAACAAAGAAAGAAAGAAAGAAAGAAAGAAAGAAAGAAAGAAAGAAAGAAAGAAA
>NW_020946021.1:0-9661 GCF_900497805.2 Vombatus ursinus
AAAGAAAGAAAGAAAGAAAGAAAGAAAGAAAGAAAGAAAGAAAGAAATCTAGTCTTTGCTCTCCCGAAGCTTACATTCTATTGGAGTAGAATGGGGATGACGTTCAATCCAATAAGCATTTATTAAGCACTATATGCCAGGCACTATGCAAAAGGACTGGGAATATAATTAATAAAAAGAAAGACAAGTCCTTGCCCTCAAGACAATCTAAGGGGAGGGGGGAACTATACAAAAAAGAGGCAGGAAAGCAAGTTGGGGAGACTTTGGGGTGTCTTGTTCCATGGAAGTGAAAGCAGACAGAGTGGCACATACAAAATGGAGTGAGTCTCCTCTTCTTTTTCTCTGCGTCCCCCGTAGCACATGACTTTGGACATGATAAATACCCCACACATATATGCTGAATTGAATGCAATTCAGTAGCTTATTTTTCTAAGTTAAGCAGGTTGAGCAATAAAAGAGATGCCTGGGTTCGCTTTCAGTGTGAGGACAAGAGCATTTTTTTAATCCATTAAAGTTCAGTTCTAACCTGGTCAGGGTAAGGTAAAGATTAGAATGAACAATTGGTGTGGTGGGAGATTAAGGATCAAATTTAGGTTTATTTCCCCAGGGTCTAACCCCAGTCATGTTCAGAGACTGGAACTCAGCTGGAAATAAAGTTGCAATTTCTGAATTAGACTTTAATCTTTCAATTAAAAACAGAGAAACAAAAAACTCCAGGTCAGTTTTCTTCCCTTCATAGAAATGGAATGTACATGAAACGAGTGCCTGAAAATCCAACGAATGTTTGAGCAACTTCCTTATAAAGGAAATGAGAAATGCCTCTGTTGAGCTGAATGTGCAGTGTGGATATTTTAAGTGGGTTTTTTTTTTTAATGGAATTTAAGGAGATCATATGACTTTGATTGTGTGCATCGGGAGGACTCCAGGGAAAGGTTAGACTGGAAGATAGCACCAAGGGGCAGGAAGTGAAGGAAACAAAGATACATTTAGAATCAAGACAGCTGTCACTATTGAGACTAGCAGAATGTACATTACAGAAATGCAGGGAAGCACTATTTTTACTTGGAAAAAATAATAAGTCATTTGTAATCATTTCCTGAAGGAGGCTGCAAAGCAAGGACACCAGAGCTGTTTGAAAAGCCGTTAAGCAATTTCCTGGAGGAAACTGAAAATGAGCAAGAAATGTACTCCAGAGACACCCTTAAGGCTCCATCAGGCTTTGCCGCTTCACATGTAATGTTCTCTCCTGGAGCTGATGAGACTTGGTGAAATGTTAGAGGTGGTAGTTTGCATAACTAAGGACTGTAAACAGTGATGTGCTGATAGATGTTCAACAACAAGAAAAAATGTATGCAGGACACATGTTCGTTTAATATGCATCATTAATATTTTCTCCATCACTTTCTTAAATCTAGACAGTCAACAAAACAATAAATCAGGACCTGATTTGTTGTTTTTGCCTGCATCTGACATATATGCTCACAGTGGAAATTTAATAATCATCTTGCAAGCCAGTTCAAGCTGGCTCCAGCACAACCCTGACTATAAATCACTGAGAAAAAGAATTGTTGGCCTCATATCTAGATTGCTTCCTTGGGCCTAGATGATTACGATAGAGTGGTACCCTGCTATAGATTCATGCATTAGCACTCCTGGTGAAACTTTTCTTTGGCTGAACCTGCCATTACATATTTTTTAAAATATAAAGTTATAGATCTAGAAGAACTTTACATCCATCAGGTTGATCATTATTAAAGCCTACTTCAGTATGTCAGAGGATCTGTTATCTCAATTTAGATGTTCCCTCCAACAATGCAAATATTAACCCACTTGTGCTTGAGCATCCTGTGAAACTCTCACCCATGACCTCCCATAAATTTGCTACAGGTCAGCCCAATGTATCATGCCTATATAACAATATGCTTCTATATTTCATTATCTCAAGGATCAATTTTCATGCATGTGGGACGCCACCCACAAAAATCACAGATATCCTCATGGTTTGGGGGAATTGTTGTGACAAAAAAAACAAAACAAAACAAGAACAAAAACAAAAACAAAAACCAGAGCCTTCTAAATGTAGCTAGACTAGGCCTTGGAAGCCAGAGATACACAGTTAATAACTGGATTTGTTTGCAAAGCTTTTGTTATTTGATAGGAACTAACAAAACTTATCTTCCACTAGAATAGCCTTCAAGAACCCAAGGTTATCTTTTCACCAAGATGAGGCATCAGAGGAGAATTATCATAGAAGCAGCCTCTCACCACCATTTCAGCTATTAAAAGAATGTCATATAATCAGTTTTATCATTGATTACCAAAAAGAGTGATCACAAATAAAATAACTACATAGGCTTCCCAATTTCTAACACTGTTCCACAATTGTAACAAACTCTCTTACTTTAGAGAACACCATTTTTCCCAATTATCATGTGATACTATTTATAAAATCAGAGAGAATTAGATAGAATTATCACAGCCTGTTTCAAATCCAGTATTTTTACGGCTGTGTCAATCAAGGGAAAAAGTTGAGCAGAGAATATGGCAATTTAGGTTAAGTGTATACCTTTTCCCCACTATTACTTTTTATTTCACTTATACACAAGCAGTACCCCATATGGAACCAGGATTTCCCAGAATGTTAAGATACCTGTAACAGGTAAAGAGAGTAGAATGGAAGTTTAGATTCTGTTCCTCAGGAAGAGCAGAGGTATGAAACACCCCAAGTGAAGCCCTAACAGGTTAAAATGTAATTGGAAAATACTTAATTGCATAAACAAGAATAAAAGAGGGCAAAATATTAAGATATGGTCTTCTAAGTCAACATGTGGGTCTGCAGGGATCATTATGTATGGGTTAGTTGTCCCTCTTTTATTTGCGTTGACACAAGAGCATATGCTGGATGGTTACTCAATCAGCATTCCATTCCCACTATTATGGCACTTTTATACTGTGATTCATTCACTGTCTGGCTCAAGTCCCTACCTACTTAGCCATGACTCTTCCCACCATGACAATCAAGCCTCTGAAAAAAAGCTCATTGTTAGTAAACACTTAGGTATAAACTTAACAAAACGTATGCAATAGACCTCTGCTTCACTGAAGCAGTATTACATTCCCTCCACAGCCCTCAGCAGAGAAGCTTATTCTTGAGGGTTCATGCTGAAGAGCTAAAGAAACAGAAAGTTTATGTGCTTAATGCAAACCTCCTTACTCTTATCAGGCAAAGAAAAGGGTAGTTTAACCACTCACAATGGTCAGCACTGACCAGAAGCTCATGTTCTTCCCCTTGGGCTCCAATGGCAGCTGCAGAAATCTCCATCCCCTTTAGCTAGGCAGGTAGGTATTCTCTTATTGGCTGGACTGGACAGGAACCCCCTCACCCTACACTGACCTCTGGCTAAATCAGGGTCCAGCTTACCTGTGAGTACCACTGCTGGTATTAAAGGGACTCTTTACAGACCTTCACCTGCTCCTGAGGGGAAAGATAACTAAGGCTGCTCTTTCTCAAGCTCTACAACCATCACTTTCAAAAGGCCACACCTGTGTGTTTTTCTGCAAGGGCCCCAAACAGGAAGTCACTATCAGAACTCAGGTGCCCTTTGTCCCAAAGTCTTCTGGGAAATGTAGTCTATGGGGGGGAGGAGCCCATAAGTCCTGGACACAGGTCGATTTGCATGTATACCTGCTTTTATGTTTCCTTCGCATTTCCTTAATAAGCCTATACATCCTGGTTTTATTACTATTTATTATTATCAAGCCTCCTATGGAATGTTAGAGCTGGAAAGGACCTCAGCAAACCATCAAGTGTAACTCTCTTATTTTACAGATGAGGAAACTGAGGCTCGGACTGTAACTAGTTAATAGTAAAGGTAAAATTAGAATCCAGGTCTCCTGATTTCCTAACCAGGGTACTTTCTACCTTGAAGGTTGGCCTTCAAGTACAGTGGTTACTGCTAATAGTTATGAAAGGGTTATTCAAGTCAACAATTTGATAAATGCCTACTATGTGCAAGGCCCTGTTTATATAAATACAAATAAAAATGATCCCAGCCCTCAAACACTTTATTGGGGGGGGGGGGGGATAACAGGAGGGGTAGGGTTTGTAGGGAGAGGAGAGAATATAAGATTATAGAATATAGAATATAGAATATAAGATAATATATCCCTGCCCTTAAGTCATTCTTTAGGCTAACAGGGGGAAAAAAGGCCAGAGGGGTAGAGATGGACCACAAAATACAGTGTCACAAAATACAGTACCACAAATTTTATATATATATATATGTGTGTGTATGTATGTATATATGTATACAAACAAGTACATATAGTTATATACATATGCATCTATGTGTGTATATGTACGTAAAGCATAGCCACATAGTTTTGCCTTAGTAGCTACTTTAAAATGTCACCATATCTGATAGGAAACAGGTTATCTGTATCTGCTCTGAAGTGGGAAGAGGGAAGAAAAGGGCCCCTCCACCACATATCCCCCATGGGAGTACTCCTCCTGGATTACATGCTTTTAATGTTCAATTCAGGGATCCTTTACTCTTCTTGTGTTGTGCACCCTTTGGCTAAGCCTACAGACCCCTTCTCAGAATATTTTTTAATTCAAAATTGAATGTTAATTCCAAATTGCTAAATTTCAGTTTGAGGTTAGTAAAAACAAAGATGTAATTTTTTTTCCCAATCCAAATTCATGGGCTCCCTGAAGTCAATCCACAGATTCTAGATTAATAACCCCTGGCTCAATCATTAAAAGTTTTAAATGGATTGTGTAGGGTATCTATAGAATTTTTCAAAAAATTTGACCCTGCTGAACTAAGCCAATTTTAGGATTCAGCCAATATGGTGACACCTGAGCTGTGCTTTGAAGACAGCTAGGGATTCAATCAGGCAGAAGTGAGGAGGAAGTATGATACAGTCATAGGGGACCACAAAGGGCTATATATATTATTGGCTCAAGGTTGTATTGTTGCATTCCATTACAGAAATCTGGTGATGTGAAACCTCCTGTAAATTCCACAGGACTCCATTTCAAAGGCCTATTGTGCAAGACTGTGTTAATAGTGAAATTTCCTCTTTTCACCTAGGCCCTAATGCCTCCAGCAGTCATCCTGTTTTTCTCAGAAGTTCCACAGTAAAAAGAATACCAGCACATGCATGCAAGGTGTTTAATAAGCATCCATTTAAAAGCTTCTAGAAAAATAGTAGTGACCATTTGGGAAACTCTTTAAATGAGTGACAATTCCAATTTTTATGAATCCCACTCCTCCTTACCTTGGAGTGCTTCTGCTTTGGGGAAAATTTGTTTCTATAGCCACTGGGTGTCACTCCAGTCTCACTGAAGGCTCTCTGGTGCCAAGCTCAAAACAAGGTGGAAACCTTCACAAGAAAGAAGGCAGTTTCCTCTCAGGCTCTGTCTACCACAGCAAAGTAAAGTGGAAACCAGAAGCTAGCATCACACAGGGCTCACTCCTCTCACCCTATATTATTTGTTGCAGTAATTCTGTCAAGACTAAACCTAGCTTTGAATCTTACCTCTGTTACCTGCAAGCTGTGACATTGAACAAATCATGTCTCTGGGCCTCAGTTTCCCTACTAGAGAAGCCACACTGCATTCCTCAAAAGTCCTGCAATTTCCTTACCCACAAAACCAGGGTGTTGGCCTAGATTGTCAAAGGCCCTTCCAAATTTAACATTCCATAGGCTTTGGTTTGTTTTTGGTTTTTTTTATCCCAAATATCCAATAACTCTATTGTCTTTCTTACTTTTTATGAGCAGATAGTCAGGCATTCTTGACCAGCTCTCATTTAGAAAGCTGGAATGAGGTGTGTAAATGAGCTAAGAGATTTCTCTGATGTCTAGAACAGGAAACCTGTCTTGCAGAAAACACTCACCCAGCTGGTGTACAACATGGGCTTCTGGCAATATGAAGAAATCAGTCTAGTTTTGCACAGAGCCATCTGGATACCCATTTGGAGCCTAAAGAAAATGCCACATCAACCATTTGGCCTCCCAGATCTCCCCAAGCAGAAGCAATTCCCCTTTCCTGTGAACTGTGCTAGCTCTTTGTATTTTGCCTCTACTTTTATACTCCATTCTTTATTACAGTTGTACAAGATATCCCAAAAGTCTTAGTGTTGTTATAAACTTTAATAACTTCAATTATTTTCAGCTGCTCTAAGACTTTTGGGACACTCTATATTTACATATGTATAAGTCTTATTTCTCCCCTAAACAATTGGAGGGCAATGACCTGTTTCATTTCAATTTAATTCAACAGGATTTTAAGTAGCACTTATATTATATACTGTGATATGTTCCCAGGATACAAAAAGGCAACGGTAAATATTATTTCATGAGGTTTTTAGATGTCTTGTATTGCAGTGTTCAAAAGTATATGCAAAAAGACTGCTATGAAAAAAAAGTACTTGAAGTTGACGCATCAAACCAGTTGCAGAGGATGAAAAGGTTAAGAAATTCTGCAAACTTGGGTTGGATTGCTTTTGGGAAATTACAAAGTTCTTCTAATCACTCCAAGCTTTTCCCTGAACAGTGGCACATCATTTTTAATATCAATATTCTCCTAGTGTCCACATGTGGCTTAAAGTCAGAGAACACTACACTCTTCAAAGAATTGAAATTAAAGATTATCCAAAGGACAATAGAAAAGTATATGGGAGACATGAACAGATGGCAACACATTTCAAGCAAGGAATGATGAAAGAGAAACAGTGTAAAAGATGCCATCAAAGAAATGGTAAAGCTAAAAAGATGGTCTGGTTTTAAGGTAAGAGCAAGGGATGACTGATGGACAATCTGCTGGCTTCAGTGTTATCCTCACGATGTCAAAAGAAATTGAGAAAGGTGGACCTCCTGTGACAATGTCATGAGAGGATGTGGACAAGAGTAGCACAGGACGGGCAGGCATGAATAGGTTTCAATCTGCATGGTTGGAAGGAATGTCCACAGAATCATTTGAGCATGTCACTTTCATTAGGAGATTATTGACATAATATTAAAATGCAACAGTGTGTGAAAGAGAAGGCAGTGTTGCACTACAGGCTTATATTTCCAGAAATATATATTTTCAAAGATAAAATATGGTCTATTATTAGCTCCATAGTATTTCTGCAGGATCTGATAACACCAGGCTATTTTTTTTTAAGAAATAACAAGGTTATATTCAGTCCTAACAATGCTCCAAGAGACAGTTATCATTCTATCTCTCTTCTCCCTTCTGTGTTTCTACAATCAGCATTTCCACCACCTTTCCTCAGTCTCTTCTTAACTCTTTACAATCTGGCTTCCTATTTCATCATTTGACTAAAAGTTATCATTGGTTTCTGAATTGCCAGATCTAATGGTGCTTTCTCAATCCTCATCTTTCTTGACCTCTCTGCAGCATTTGACACTGTCAACCACTTTCTCTTCCTTGATACTCCCTTCTTTCTAGGTTTTTATGACACTGCTTTCTCTCCTGGTTCTTTTTCCTTCCAGCTTGTTCCTTCTCAGTCTTCTTTGCTTGATCTTCATCCAGGTCATGATCAATAATCATTAGGGTCCCCTAAGGCTTTGTTCTGGGCCCCCTTCTCTTCCCCCTCTATACTATTTCACTTGGTGATTTCATTAGCTCCTATGAATTCAGTTACTGTCTCTATGCAGATGATTCTAGATCTATTTGTCCAGCCCTAATCAGTCTCCTGATCTCCAGTCTTGCATCTCCACCTACCTACTGGACATCTAGAACTAGATGTTCTGTAGACATCTTAAACACATGTCCAAAACTGAACTCATTACATTTTCCCCAACACCTTTCTTTCTTCCTAACTTTGCTATTATTGTCAAATGTACCACCATTCTCCCAGGTGCCCAGGTT
Source organism: Vombatus ursinus (assembly GCF_900497805.2). NCBI lineage: Eukaryota > Metazoa > Chordata > Mammalia > Diprotodontia > Vombatidae > Vombatus > Vombatus ursinus. Next base: position 7,886 of record NW_020946021.1, read on the forward strand.
CACAACCCAAGTGTCCTACTTGATTCTTCATCTTCTCTCACCTCCCATCAGTTGCCTAGTTCTTTGTAACATCTCTCTTATATGCCTTCTTCTCTCTTTTGACACTGGTACCATCCTGGAGAAGGACCTCATCACCACTCCCCAGCCTATTACAATAACCTCCTACTTGGTATCCTGCCTCAAATCTTTCCCAACTCCAGTCCATCCACCACTGAGCTGTCAAACTTATCTTCCTAAAGCAAAAGTTCAACCATGTCACTCCTGTATTCAACCAACTCCAGTGTCTCCCTATTGTCTCTAGGATCAAATACAAAATTCTCTGTTTTTTAAAGTTGTCCATAACCTAGCCCCTTCTGACCTTCCTCATCTTCTTATACCCTCCTTCAAGTACTCCGCTATCCCGTGACACTGGCCTCCTTGTTGCTGTTCCTTAAACATGACATTCCATTGGCTAACTCTGAGCATTTTCGTTGTCTGTCCCCCATGTCTCAAACTCTCTCCTTCCTCATTTCTGCCTCCCAGCTTCCCTGGCTTCCTTCGAGTTTCATTTAAAGTCCTACCTTCTAACAAATAACCTTTCTCAGTCCTCCTTAATTGTAGTGCCTTCCCTCTGAGATTATCTCCAATTTACCCTGAATTTATCCTGCTTATATATAGCTATTTACATGCTGTCTTCACCATCAAACTGTGAATTCCTTGGGAACAGGGATTGCCATTTGTCTTTCTTTGTGTCTTCAGTGCTTAGCACAGTACCTGGCACATTTGTTGTTGTTCAGTCATGTCTGACTCTTCGTGACCCCATGTACCATAGCACGCCAATATTCTCCATAAATTTTCTTGGCAAAGATATTGGAGTAGTTTGCCATTTCCTTCTTCAGTGGATTAAGGCAAACCAAGGTTAAGTGACTTGTCCGGGGTCACACAGCTAGTAAGTGTCTGAGGTCAGATTTGAACTCAAGTCTTCCTGATTCCAGGCCCCAAGCTCTATACACTGAATCACTTAGCTACCTCCACGTGGCACGTTTTAGGTGCTTAATAAATTCTTATTAACTCCATAAAAGTTGCTGTATGATAAGCATCAATGCTCAAATTTATCCAAGGACAGGAATGGATGTTAATGAAAACTAGGAGAGTTCTCTTTTTTTTCTGTGTGGACAACTCCAGATTTGGAGTCACAAGACCCAAATTAAAATCCAAGTTTTAGTACCTGTTTAACTGTAGACTGATCACTTAACCTCCAATTAGGGAGTTCAACTAGATGGCCTTCCAGCTGTAGAACTAGAATTCTAAGGATACTATATAATCTTGCCAGTTCCAAATACTTTCAGTATCTTCCATATCCTTTTGAAGTTTCTATGCTTCAAGTTTACTTCCTTAATTCTACCTCTTATCTCCTATGATGGTGCTGCACGTGGTCTACTTCCTTCTTCTGTGCTATAAATTACGCCAGTCATTCTATTCATCTATAAAGCAATTTATCATTTTCATTGATTTTATTAATTATAATAGTCATAGCAACTATAGGGAAAACAGTATGCTTCTTCTTTAAAGGTATATGTCTCAAACATAAGGAATGGGAGCAACAAAAGGGTTCATAGAACTAATGTGGCAGCTATGTGGCATGGTGGATAGAGCACCAGTGCTGGAGACAGAAGGACTTGAGTTCAAATCCAGCTTCAGACACTTACTAGCTGTGTGACCCTGGGCAACTCACTTACCCCGATTGGATAGAAAGAAAGAAAGAAAGAAAGAAAGAAAGAAAGAAAGAAAGAAAGA
>NW_020946022.1:0-13383 GCF_900497805.2 Vombatus ursinus
AAGAAAGAAAGAAAGAAAGAAAGAAAGAAAGAAAGAAAGAAAGAAAGAGAACTACTGAGCCCCAGATTGCTGCAATGGTAAACTTGAGATTCTGTTAAGATTCTGTCTCCTGACTATTCCTGCCCTCCCTTATCGCAGGGGTTTATGGAGTTGGTTGAGCACTTACCCCCAAATTTGGAGTGAGAACTGTGGTGGAACAATTGGGGCTTTTCCCCAGGGAACCAAATGTCAAAGGCACCTGAGTTTAGAAAGACCCACAACTGCAATCCTTCAACAGATAAAAAACAATGGAATTTAGTACCTAATTAGCAAAAATAATTAGTCAAACCAGGAAGCTACAAGATGGCTCCTTACCTTCTCAATGTTGCATACCTAAAGCAGTCTCCCTAGCAGACACATTAAGTTTGGGTTCTCTGCTTCTCTATCACAACCCACCCCCTCAATTGAGAGTATACTTCATGCTGCTTGCCCCAGGTATGACTATTCCCTGTTTTGGCTCTGCCCAAATAATAGATTCTATCACTTCTTTGTCTTCTAGAGCCTCCATGGGATGCTTACCAAGACTGCAAGAAGGATAAATGGGTACAGAATATGCTAAAAGATAGTATGCATTTGGATTATGTGACTGTCTCCATACCAGGAGATTCTGATCTGTTATTTCAATAGATCTGTGAATCTATATATTCATCATGCATTTTCATTTTATCATTATGTATTTTTTCAATCAATGTCTACCAACAATCCTATGAATATCATGTTAGGGGTGGGGTGGGGAAGGAATGGGGAGGAGTTCTATGAAATTGTTTGACATTGCTAAATAGGGTTTTTCTAACAAAGGCATGTCATGCTATCATAAAGAATAGTGTCAGGAGTGATGAAGCTCATAATATTTCCAGCCCAGCCTTCAAAACCATCATCCAGGAAAGTAACTCTAATAGAGAAAGGGCCAGACATTTCCATAAACTGTCACATCCAGGGCAGGAAGCCAGCCTCACTGAAGCAGCAAGGCACCCTGAAAGAGAGGCATGAGGTAGCATGTGCCAGGAGAATCAAACCTCTACCATCAACTTCCTGAAACCCAAAGAGTTTTGGGAATAGCAGTGCCTCCCAGACTACTGGCCCAGATTCCAGCCTAGGCCTTACTGCCATCATCCCAGGAAGCAACCTCTGTGAAGATGTGACCTGGAAACTGCTTTTAAGGTTGGTACACCCACCTCCTCAGAGGCTCAGCCACTAAAGACCCAGAAAAGAAAATTCCTTCCATCGATGTCCTTGGCAATGTCAAGTGGTTCAACAACAGACAGATTTTCATCAGCAAAAAATGACATTAAAAGAATATGTGTTACCATCTGTTTTGCTTCTGTTCTCTAAAGATCACGGGACCTTTCCATCTGACTTGCATCTGTACCTCTTATATGTATTGTTTCCATCATTAGAATGTGAGCTCCTTGAGAGCAAGAACTGCATTGATTTTCTATTTATATGCCCAGCACTTAGCATAGTGTTTTATATGGAATAAGCATTTGTAATTTCTTTTTTATTCATCCATTCAAGGAGCTGAAGTTGTCAAGGAAATCTAAGATTAAAAGGTGGGTTTTTTTTTCAAGCTATACTGAAGAAAAGAGGAGGATCAAAGTTAAGACTGGGACCATTGCTCAGAGTAGATGGGATAATAGTAACTAAAAACCTAGGAGACAGCTGCTCCATCATTATTTTACTTCCATTCTCTCTCCCAAGAGAATGACAGAACAAAAATGACTGAGCAGACATTCAAGAACTCCTAGTTGTCACTGATGAATTCAAGTTATGGGGCCCAGGTGTATTTTTCCTTTGGTGTCTTAAGAACTGGTCAACATGATTTCTGAAGCTATTAGTGATGTCCAAGACATGATGGAGACAAGGAAAGCACTCATGGGTATGCTGGAGCCAGCCCTAGCTGGCTTTTAAGAGCTATTGTTCAGTTTTCAGGAACAGCAATTACATCTCAACAATCAATAAACACTACAAATCAGGGCTTGGTTTATTTGTTTTTGCTGTTTTCTAAGCTTAATAAAGTGTTAAAAATTGCTTATGAAGCTTTTAAAGGTTTGTTGATGCTTGTCCTTTGTTCTCAAAGAGGATGGTGACATCATGGAGGTGATGCCATGACATACAAGTGAATTGGATTTAAGTGAGGGAGGACTGCAAAACATCACCAGCCTCACTTTCTCCTCCAGAGTCATCTGGGTCCAGTGGCCAAATACACATCAGGATGAGTGGAGATAGCCCCAGGTGCTAGGCTTTAAAAAAAGCCTGTGTGAATACAATTTTTTCTCAGAGAGCCTGGTTATTAGACATTTATTAGCACACCCCTATATTGCTCTGTAAACCTTGCTTGAGCTCAGAAGGAGGGCAGTAGGAGGCTCAAGGAATGAAGTCATCACCAGAGTGGAGGCCTGGTAACTAAGCTAAGAACAATGATGATGATGATGACGATGATGATAATGATGATAACGATAATGATGATGACATTGATAATGAGGATGACAGTAATAATAACTGGCATTTATATAGCTCTTTAAGGTTTGCAAAGTATGTTACATCTGTCATCTCATTTGAGCCTCACAATACCCCTGAAAATACTATAAAATTGCTGCTCCAATTCTAAAAAAAAAAAAGAAAAGGAAAGAGAATGAAATCAGCAAGCTGTAGGCCACTAGGCTGTCTTGGATACCTGGCAAAATCTTATAACATATTATTAAAGAAATAGTTAGTGAATATCTAGAAAACAAATCATGCCAGACTGACCTTAATCTCTTTTTGACTATGTTACTCAAGTAGCAGAACAAGAGAATGCTGCAGAGTTTACCTAGATTTTATCAAGTATTTGAGAGAAGATCTCATGATCTTCTTGTAGAGAAGTTGGAGAGATGAGGACCAGAAAATAGTACAACAAGAATATATTCAGAAGTAGTTGAATACCAAAAAGTAGTCATTGATGATTTGATGCCAGCTTGGAAGCAGATGTCCAGTGGAATCTCAGATTCTGCATTTTGTCATGTGCTATCGAACATTTTTATCAATGACTTAGATAAAGGCACAGATAGCACTCTATTGTTTACCAGATAGATGTTACAAACTGGGAGGAATAAGCAGCATATTGGATGACAAAGGCAGAATTTCAAAGATTTCTGACGAGAGAGAACACGGGGCTAGATGTAGTAAGATAAATTTTAATAGGAATAAGTATGAAGTGTTACACATGGCTTTTTAAAGAATGTATAGTCAGAAGATTGAAAAAAGTCTGGATACTTAGATGGAGTGCAAGTTCAATATGAGTCAATAGTAAGATTCGAAGCCAAAAATGCTAAGCATAGTTTTTAAAGATATGGAGGTGATAGTCCCATTGTACTCTGCCCTGATCAAACAACATTTGGAGAATAGTGTTGTCTTTTGGGTACTTCATTTGGGGAAAGACATGAATAAGGTGGAGAATATCCAGTAGAGTGCTATCAGAAAGGAGAAGAGTTTCAATCCCATGCCACATGAGAACTGGCTAAAAGGCTAGGAGAAAAGAAGACCACAGAGAAAATTGAGAGTAGGGGCAATATAGATGTCTTCAGATAATTGAAGGGTTGCCATGAGAAAGAGAGATTAGATTTATTCTACTTGACCCCAGAGAACAGAACTCCATGGAAGTTGCAAAAAAAGCAAATTTAAACTTGATGTAAGATAAAACTTCCTAGCAATTAGAACTATCCCAAAGTGGAATGGCCTGTATCAGGAGGGAATGGGTTTCCCCTTTCTAGGGGTGTTCAAGCAGAAGTTAGATGACTGCTTTTAAGTTGTGATACGGTGGGGGTTCTTTTTTAGGTATCAGATAGACTGAATAAGATTGAGATCCTTTCTAACCCAATTCAAAAGTAACAGGAAACACTTCTCTGTGCCGTGATGTTGGCTTCCCAGACTACGATGGGTCACATGTCACTCATTCTTGCCTTCACACATTCCTCAGACTGCTCTTTTTCCTTCAATGCCCTCTCCCATCTTTTCTGCCTGTCACAAACCCACCATCCTGCAAAGCCAAGTTCAAGTCTCACTTGGAAGATTTCCTTGACTACATAAGCCTGACTGATCTCCCCTTCTCCCACACTACAAATTGTCTTTACTGTCCATGTTGGTGTTGGAAGTTTTATGTTGTCCATGTGTTTAAGTCTTGTCTTCCAGATAAAACCATGATTTCCTTGATCATAGGGGACCATTTTAAACTTCTGTATCCTTAGACAGCATTTACAATAATCTTGGACACACGGTAAGTGCTTATGGTGGAATTGAATTGGACTGGCTATCTCACATGACACAAGACATAATGTTGGGGCTTTTTCTTTCTAATGGCATTTAATCAAATTTCCGTCATCCAGAATGATCGTCGGTCCTACAAGATGCAACACTTGGGTAATCTACAAAGTGGGACTGAAGTCTTTGCCTTTGTTTCAATAGGTGGTATTCTCTAGGCATTGTACTGTGCTGTTGCCAAGGCAACAGAGTTCAAACAATCACAGGAATTGAAAAAACCCAGTGTTTTAGTCAAGGCCTGTCAAGGCCTCCCTTATACATGATAATGCACACACAGTCTTGGGAAGCTGATGCAAAGATCAGGACTAGAGTTAACTGGGAATTCTAAGCTTTCCTGTTCCTCCCTTCTGGTGCCTTCCCCCTGAAATTATCATCCATCTATTCAGTATATATCTTGCACGTACATAGTTATTTGCATATTGTCTATCCCATTAGAATATGAAATCCTCCAGAGCAGGGATGGTGCATATGCCTTTCTTTTGTAGCTTTGTAGCCTGGCATGTAGGTAAGCTTTTAATAAATGCTTATTGACTGACGGTTCATTGTGGTACAGGACTGCTTTAGACTAAAGGTGGGTAGCAAAGCTGCTGACACCTCTGTGTTCATCATGCTCAGTTTTTTTTCAAGACAAATTTTAGGGTTTGGGGGCAGGGAGAGAGAGGAACAGAAGAGTAGGAAGTTGTTTTAATAACCAAGAAACATTTTCTGCTTAGAAAGAATTTCTGCCACCCCCATCCCTCTCATTAGAGATTCTCTGGATAACAATTTCCTCTTTTAAAGTGCAAATATGCTGAGAGGGTTAAACTTACTAGTCATTCCCGCTGATTGCTTTAATAAGAATTTAATAACAGGTGATAGCCACACAGAGGAAATGAGTATTTTGATTGGGAATTGAATGGGGGAAAGGAAGAAAAGGCTAATTTTGAAATATGAGACAGTTTCAAGGGACAACAAGACCAGGGAAGGTTGGGAGGCGGGTGGTAGGGAGAGAAGGCAGAGTTTAGGCATTTGGGGAACCACATAAAGATCCTGGGTATTTGACGGGTTGAGAAAGAAGGATACCAAAACTTAAAACAGGAAGGGGGGAGAGAGAACGCTAAAAACAAACTTCTAATGGTTTGCCCATTATTTAGGGCCTTGATAGCATCTAAGGGCATCACTAAAAATCATCCTAGCTACCTAGGCACGCTTTAGACACCCGAAAAATTGTGACAGTGCTTTAATACCTAGAAAAGCAGTGAGAACACTAGAAAAAATTATGTAATAAAATATACATAGCAGCATGGACCAAATATTCTCTCTTACATGTAGAACATAGATAAGCAGAAAACATAACTAAATTAAAATTAAACTTGAATAAGGTCAGAAAGGCAGCACTCAGAAAGGAAAGAGTCCTGGACTTGGAGCCCAGAGACCTGGTGTCAAATCCTGCTTCTGAGACATACTAATTTTCTGATATGCAGAGACTCAGTTTTCTCAAATGTGAAATGGGTATAATAACACTTGCACCACACTCCTCAGAAGATTGTTATGGAAAAGATCCTTTGAAAACCATAAGGGACTATATATTATATTAAAACCTTTATTAACTTTTTCATATCCAAAGGTTTAAAAAACTGCTTCCAAAGCACAGAAACTATAGATTTTTAAAAAGGAATGCAGGTATTTTTAATTACATGTAAATAAACAATTAAATCACAACGATATTTTAAAAAGTTATACTTGTGCTACAAGTCAATGAGAACAACTTAAAAATTCAATATGGAAAGATGTGTGTCCTCTACTAGCACCACTGAGGATTTCTGATGCACCATTTTATGACTAAAGTTATTTGTACATGGAAGGGAAATTTCGTGCAAATCAAATTACTTCAGAATACGAGACTATACCCAAGGTAAAAAAAAAAAAATGGAAAAGCTGGTGAAAAGAAGTTGAATATGCAAGGTATATATTCAATATTCAATTCAATTCAATTCAGCAGGTAGAGATGGTAACAGAACATGTTAAGCCCAATCAATGTTCTAAGAAGCCCTGGGCTAGGTGCTGTGGATACAAAGGAAAAAGAAACACAGTTCCTGCCCTCAAAGAGCTTACAGTCTAAAGAGGGAGGAGCTATATGACACATACCAAAAAAGTAGGATAAAAAGAATAAGAGATAGAATACCGTAGGGAATTTTGAAGGGAGAGAAAATACTTCAGCTAAAAGGGATGGGATAATGGAAAAAGCAGGCATCTGAACCTTGTCTTGCTGGAAGAAAAGGATTTCAACAGTCAGAGATGAGGGAATATGTTCCAGCAATGGGGGAAGGCAGAGGAGAGACAGAATACCTAGTAGTCAAGGCTGGCTTGAACAGAGTACATGAAAGGCTCTGAGCTATGTGAAATAAGACTAATAATAGGTTAGAACTTATATGCTGTCACTTGTTATGTAAAGCACTTTCCCCCAAATTAAGACATCCAGTCATAAAATACAACTCTAAAATGCCTAAAGGTCTCACTTTTTTAAAAAGGACTTAAAACTTAGGAGAGAAAAACACAGCAGTTTAAAAGACAGGACAATTCAAATAAAATTAATTTGTAGAAATAGTTTCTAGTCCAAAGGGTAACTGTTAATCATTCTCATTGATTTCAATCCCTTAGCAAATTTAAATTGGGAGTAGCTGTAATGTGTTGTCCATCTGAGAGCTAAAAGCCCTATGTAGGTAATTTCTTGTTCATCCTCCCACATGGCCCTCTGAAAGAGCTGAGAGGAGACTATTATTTTACAAACTGAAAAACAAAAATTCAGATCCATCCAAGCACAGGAATCGACGGGAGTTGGGGACAGAGCCAGGAAGACTGATCTGGACTTAGAAATAACTACAAATTTACAAACATTTTCACTAATTTATAAGGAAGGGAAGATTCTTTGAGTTGGCTGCAGGGATTTGGTTTAGTTTGAGAAGGCTATGGATGTGTTTTAAATATCCAAGGTTTTCATCAGAAATTTCAATGTCTGTAAATTTCTACTCGCAGAAGAAGTCGATGTCCTGAAAAAGAAATAGTAAAACTTTAACTCAGCTAAAAAATAAAATAAAATGAAAAATAAGCTCTTTATGAGTTTGTTAGACCAAAAGGAATCATGTCAGGATTTGATCCCTGGTCCCCTGATTCCAAATCTAAAGCATCACAGATCCCTCTCACATTCAATAATAAAAGTCTTCAAACAAATTTTAAGCTCTCTAATAAGGATTAGGTGATGTAGTGGGCCAGAAGTCAAGAAGACCTGAGTTCAAATCTAACCTCACGCACTTCCTAGCTATGTGTCTTTAGGCAAGTCACTTAACCTCTGTTTGTCTCAGATTTCCTCACCTGTAAAAAGAGCACCTACCTCCCAGGGTTGTTGTGAGGATCTAATGAAATAATGTTCATACAGCAGTTAGCATGGTTCTTGCACATAGTAAGCACTTAATAAATGCTTGTTTCCTTCCTTCTTATCTATTTCACAGATCTAAGATACCAAAAGTAAACAACAGGTGAGAGGCAATCTTGGAATTATTAGAAAATAGTCTTAAGTTACTCTGCCCAGCAAGCAGTAGGCTTCCTCCTGGGAAGCCCATTTCCAGTGTCTGCCAGCAGAATGACTTTCCCTGTGTCCAAACAACAACCTTGCTGAGTTAATGAAAAAGATTTTTTATTCCTACCACTGGGTTATTGGGCTCTGGGACCCTGGAAGGGATACAGCTGTAATTTCATACATAAAGCAGAGTCTGTCTGACTCAAAATAAGGCATTCATGGATGGTTTCAAAATACTTTAATTTTCTCAAATACAGTATGTGGGTTAATCACTTCTTCTTCTTTCACTATCCACATAAATAAACAAATCCTCCTACTGGACCTGTTTCAGAACACGTGGTTTATGTAATGCTATTTATGGCTTTTTCATGGAATCAGCAAGCTATCCTTTTTTGTCTAGACCTGTGATTTTATTAGTGTAGGAAATTCTAGGTATGGAAACTCTCCACAGAAGCAGATTGGCAACCTGTCTACATCTTCATAAGACCTTGGAGTTCATTTGGTACAACTCCCTCATTTTACAGATAAGGAAACAGATAAGGAAACTGAGGCCCAGAGAAATGCCATGAATTACCCTGGGAGACAGAGTTAAAAAATGGCAGAGCTAGGAACTGGCTTCAATCTGACTCAAAATCTTCCTGACTCCAGGTCCAGCACCCTAAACACTATACCAAGCTCTCTTTTGCATCGATGAAATCACAGGTCCAGACCAGTACGTGTACATATGTACATGTATATACAGGTATGCACACATACATGTATATATAGACATGTGTGTATCTTTGAACATGTACATATGTATATATGGTAAAGTATATACATTTTTGACCAAACAATATTAATTAAGAAGAGATAATAATATGATCAAAGGCTACCTGTGCCATTACTGTGACCATATTTTCATAGGATTACAAGTATTTTTGAGAGTTGCTTACCGTTGTAGGAATTTCTTTGGTTGCCTCTTGGTAGACATGTTGCTCTTTGACCAAATTGCTGGGAAAATATCCTACAATTCCCATTTCTTCCTCATAATGCTCACCATATACCTGAATATTAAGGACAGTGACTATTAGACATACTGGTTCTATTTGTATGCACTTTTCAATCAGTTCATTCCCTTATAAGTAGATGCAGTGTGAGCAAAGCTGAAGAGGGCAACTGGAGTTTATCTAGAGCGCTAAGGCTAATGATAGATTTCCCCAAAGTAGCATGCATGAATTTTAGCAGCATGTAGCCCTCTGTCTATAGAAGTCACACAATTAGAATGATTAACAAGATCTGTTGGCTAAAACTACAGGACTTTTCCCTTTAACATTAATTAACTTGCCTTTTTTCCATTTAAAAGGCTCTTAGATCCTAGGTGCTTCAAAGGAAATCAACATTTTGGAATCTGATGCTAAAGTAGACTACAGCAATAGTATTTGGCTTGACAGAAAAGGACAATTGTCTCCAAAGGCTTGGTTCAAAATATTCATTTTCACTTTTGTCTGGATACAGCCTCTTTGGAGAACCTTCACAAAGATTTTCTACTGTTTTAAAAAATCTTCAACTAGTAGTGGGTGGAATGGCGTAGTGGGCAGCAAACCCATCACATCAAAGATGGTTAACCTGGAGAGGAGTATCCTTTGGGAGAACATGAGAGCTATCTTCAGATATTTGAAGGACTGCCCTCTGCAAGAGGGATTGGTCTTATGTTCTGCTCAAGAGCAAAACTAGAAGCAGTGGGTTCAAGTTGCAGGGAGACAAATTTAGGATTTTAGGGGGAACCTTTCTGACTATTAGAGTTACCCCAAAGTAAAATGGGCTGTCCTAAAAGACAGTCCCCCTTGCTGGAGGTATCCAAGAAAGAGGTTAGATGATCATTTATATGGTTATATGGCACAGGGATATTCTTCTTCCCTTCTAGGTCAAATTGAGAGTAATCGTGGAATCACAGAAAGCATGCTGCATTCGGGGTTGGGACGTCCTTGTATCAATTCCCATTCCGTTTCTTACTAGTTGTGTGATCCTGGCAAGGCACAACCTCTCTGAGCCTCAGCTTCCTCGCCTGTAAAATGGCTGTAGTAATACTGATGGTAACTATCTCACAAGGTTGTATGATTCACAGAGGAGATAATGGATGCAAAGTACCTTGCAAACTTTATATTGCTAGATGCTAGTTCTTATTATTGTGGTCTCTGGGATCTTTCAAACTGAATGAATCTGTGATCCAAAGTTGATTCTAAAGATATACTAGTATGGAAACCAAATACGATTAGGAAGTTGCCCCAGTGACCGGACCAATCCAGAGATTGCCTAGAAATTGCCTAGAAAACTTCCTCAACCTTTTTTGAAATAAAGTCAAAACCAAGAGGATTGTATTAATTTTCCATGTTGACAACTAATACTCATATAACAGTTTATTATTCTCTGACAAAATATCATTTAGACCCTGAGCTGGGAAAAGACATTTGTGTGAGCCAGAAAAGGTTTGAAAATTCACTTCCTAGGGATTACCATCCATCAGACTGAGAACATTCACTGTTAAAACATGCAACTTGATTTATCACAAAATAAATATCTACAAACTGGAGGGGGCATAGTTATCTAGCATTAAAAATGCATGCAGTATAAAAATTGTAAGAAGTGTAACTCATTACACCATTCTCTCAACATTCTGCCCTAGACAAATGTTACCTTATCCATTCTGTCCCTAGTTCTAGATAGATTTGAGTTTGGTTCTATATTTGTCTATGCTTTTTACATAAAATAGTAATGAATATACAAACCAAAAAATAGTTTTACATTCTGTGAAATCTTCTTTTTGATAGTACTCTACATTGACATTTACCCTATTACTAGTATAGTTTAAAATAACAATGAGTAGTTTTTAATTATTAGACAAATTCATCAAAAATAGACAAACAGTAACAACCTTACATATCCATGATTGTGTATAATAAAATCTCATCTTACACTTCCAGCCCAAAATTCTCCAGCTTCATTTTCCTTCACTAGTTTTGAATAAACATAGATCTGCTGCCCCTTTTTAATGTTAATGAACCTACAGTCAGGGGCATTATAATCGTCTTGAGCTTTAGCAAGGGAAATCGTATCTGGGGGAAAAAAAGACATGGATACATTTATTGCATAAATTACATTATAAGAAATACAAAGTAGTATTAAAATACTATTGAACTTAAGTTGACAAATATCATATATAGGTCAAAATTTGCATTACACATCCTACTTAAATCACAAATAACTAAAAGGGAAAAAAAAAAGCTTCACTTGGCAGAAAACTTAGCAAACTATGTTCCCTAAAAGAGAGAAACTATTTAAAAGATCAGAAAAAAATGCTAATCAAGCATACATTTGGACATTTTTCATTAGAAAATACAATTAGATTTTATGCAAATATATCCACATTCAATTATACAGTGCAATAATTTGAAAGGCACAAAATAATCCTTACAGACACACTCTTCATCAGCACAGAGCTTCTTGGTAGCAAGTTTGTCCATAAAAATTCCACGCACAGCACAAGTTGCTAGAAGACTCAAAAGAAAGAGAAAAAATATTCCCTTCGTGATCCTTTCCATTGTCATTGCTAGTTCCTCTCACCATCAAACATGGACCAGCTTCAATAGCTCCTTTCTTTTATGCAAAATCCCAACATCTGGATAAATAATCTCAACCAATGGGATGGGAGGCTAACATTCCACTACTTCCTCAGATTACACTACACTCTGTGGACTTATTTACAAAGTATAATCTCCTCTACCCTTTCTTTACATAGACATGGGGTTTTTTTTTAAGTTTTAAATGGTCACAGAAAAGTGTGTGAATTTTTTAAAACATGCATTAAAGTAGCAATTTTGCTCTAAATTCTTTGCAACTCAAGTTTGAAGACCTGCTACTTACATTTGAAATTAATTTATTGGAAATATACATCTGGATTTGTTTTTCTTAAAATAAAATTAGAGGACAATTATATATCACACAAAAATATTTAGACTTATTATTAGGTCATTTATATTGTGATTTAAAGTCATCAGAGCAGCTAGATGGTGCAGTAGATCTAAAGCACTGGGCTTGGAATCAGGAAGACTCATCTTCATTAGTTCAAATCTGGCCTCAGACACTTAGTAGCTATGTGACCCTAGGTAAGTCACTTAAACCCTGTTTGCCTCAGTTCCTCATCTGTAAAATGAGCTGGAGAAGCAAATGGCAAACCACTCCTGTAACTTTGCCAAGAAAACCCCCAAATGGGGTCACAAAGAGTTGGACATGACTGAAATGACTAAACAAATTGAGGTCATCAAGTCAAATCGATAAGCATTTATTAATCACCTACTATATGCCAGGCACTGTGCTAGCACTGAAGACACAAAGGCCAAAAGGAAGCTTGCTCTCAAGGAGCTCACAGTCTAATGGGCAAAACAAAATGTAAGCAACTATGGACATAGATATATACAGGATAAACTGGAAATAATCTCAGAGAAAGGCACTAGCATTAAGGGGGATCAGGAAAGGTTTACAACTCTGAAATAAGTAAAACTGAATTTCAAATTGGATGTCCTGGAGACCTCTCCAACTCAAAATGTCCAAAACTGAGCTCATCATCTTTGCTTTCAAACCATCTCTTCTTCCAAACTTCCCTGTTTTCGTCACCACCGTTCTTCACCAGGTTCATAATCTCAGTGTTATCCCCACATCAGCTGTCCAATCTTGTCATTTCTACCTTCACATCTCCCACATCTATCACCTATCATTGCTGACACAGCTCAGGCCCTTGTCATCTCTTTTCTAGATTATTGCAATAGTCCCCCAATTGGTGTCCCTGCTTCCAGTCTCTCATCCCTCCAATCCATCCTACACAATGCTGCCAAAATAATTTCCTTAAGTTCAAATCCAACCATGTGACTCCTCTACTCAGTCCTCCCCAGTCTCTTTCTTCCCGTTATCTTTAGAATCAAATGCAAACCCCTATATTTAGCTTTTAAATCCCTATAAGACCTGACCTATCTTTCCAGACTCATTGGACATTACTTCCCCTCCCACACTGTAATCCAAAAGGACTTTTCTTACTGTTTCTCCCACAGGACACTCCATAACCCATTTCCATGCCTTTGATCTTCCATGCATCCCAACCTTGTACCTCTCTCAAATTCCCTCTCTTTGAGGTACCTCAAAAACCACCTTCTACACTATACCTTTCCTCATTCCTCCCAACCACTAGTTCCTTCCCTCCCAAAATACCTTGTATGTATCTACTTTATATTTGTTTATATTTACTCATTTTACATTTATGCTATTTATGTCAATCAATTAAATACCTACTATGTATGTACTTCTCTCCTGTTAGAATGTAAGTAGGAATTCATTTTCTGTTCTTGTACTATGGGCACCTAGCACAAAGCTTGGTGTAAATAAAGTACGTGCTTAATATTTGTTGATTGATGTTTTTTTTTTTTTTTACCAATTTTACAAAAGCAGAAACTGAGGTCCAG
>NW_020946023.1:0-3766 GCF_900497805.2 Vombatus ursinus
TTTAGTAGATTGAGGCTGGACTTAGTCGCTGTTAGCCCTCTGGGGGGCTCTGTAGGTTCAAAGTGACTAACCCACAGGCTCCCCTTTGGTCTGAAACTTCTGCTCCAGTTATTCTACCAAAGGCTTCCATCCTGGGCTGGAGGCTCGAATTGAATTCCCTTCCTGCTCCTAGGATCAGCCATACAGCCCCTGTTTGCTTCCACACTTGTTCCTTGCTTGGTGCACAGCTTGGTGCATAGACCCTTGTGCAGATTCCCTTATTGGTCTAATCCAAAACTGGATAATGGGTGACAGAGCTGCCACGTGGCACACATTTCTGCACATAGTTCAGGGATCCCCTGTTATCCTTCCCTGCCCTGGTGATTTCTGGTGCCCTGGATCAGCTTTCTTTTAGTCCCTGGGCACTGGAAATCTTCCACTTGCATCATACTTCTGGCCGAACTCTGCCCTCAGGATCTGCAAATCTCTCTCCCTAACCCACCCTGGGCTAGAAAAAAAATGACTCATTGTGACTTTTTCTTGGCTATCTCAATCCAAATGTGATTTTATGCCTTTTCTAGATCTTTGTGGAGCAGGCTTGCTGGGGGAGCTAGGTTTTATTTTTTCTGAGCTCCCATCATCTTGACTCCACCCTATCACATTATTTCCTATTAGTCAATCAACCCCCTATCAGAGAAGAGGACCTTGACAGAGCAGACACAAGACAGGAAAGTTCCAATGAGAAGTAACTCAGGTAGAAAGGAAACAAAGAAGGGAAAGGCACTGATACAGGTGAAGTTCTACAGCAGAGGGCTCTGATTTGGCACAGAATAGCGTAAGGACACCAGACAGCTGCTTGGCCAGTGCTGAAAGAGCAAGGAAGGTCATCAAAGCTATATTTCTCCTATAATAATTCTATCTTCTGTTGGCTGTAGGCTCTGACTTTTACTTGGAGCAAATCCATCTTCCCCCTACTCTAATTTCTTGTTTGGGTCAATGGCTTCATAAACAGACAGAGGAAATCAGATCTGGAACTAAGGCAAGGTATGGCTTAGTCTCAGGTCTATTAAAAATTTAGAAGGGTTCCACTTCTTCCCCAGGAAGCAATCACATACAATTTAGATACTTACATCAGATGGAAAAACACCAAGAGTACTGCCCTTCTTCTTCCCAAAGTACTTGTCTAAGGTAATCCTTTCGTTATTGCTCAGTCATTTCAGTCTTGTCTAACTCTTCATGACTCCATTTGGGGTTTGCCATTTCCTTCTCCAGCTCATTTTACAGATGAGGAAACTGAGGCAAACAGCATTAAATGACTTGCCCAGGATCACACAGCTAATAAGCATCTGATCCTGGATTTGAACTCAGGTCTTCCTGACTTCAGGCCTGGCACTCTTATCTCCTGAGCCACCTAGCTGCCCCACAGTAATCCTATTTGACCTTAACTTCTGTTCTAAATATCCTTATCAACTAGCATCTCCATTTTTCTGTTCTAGTAGCAACATATTGAACAACCATCAAAAGGGTTCACTTCTACATTATAGGTAACTCCCCCTAAAGATTCTTCTCCAAAAGTCAGTAGCCTTATTCATCTCATTATGGAGACTAGGCTTGTCAATGATAGTGACCAAGCCTAGATACGGGAAGAGATCAGGTATAGCAAATCTGAGTAGGATCCTGCAGGACTGGTAAGTGGGATGATAGGTCCAACAGTTTTTCAAGTGAACAGGGTGAGGAAGGGAAGCCATTTAAGGTGGGAAAACCATTACCAAGACAAAGTATTCTTCGCTTTATCAGGTCCTAGAAAGCCAGAAGTAAGGCATGAACTTCTACTGAAAAACAAAAGAAAACAAATTAAAATTCCTTTCGGTGTCCTACCTCCTATTATTTCAGACAACTAGAAAGACTTCTAGAGTAGCTACAAAAGATTATTACCTTTAAGACACCTCATCCAGGGGAAGGAAAGAATAGAAAAGATTAAATAGTAACTAAAAAGGGGATCAAAGGATACAGAATAAGGGAAGGGGAAGCTTAAAGAACTCAGAGCTTGGAAAACAAACAGAGGGAACCATCATCTCACCTACCAGTCGCACAGAGAACCCTACCCACGTTTGCTACAATTGCTTCCCTCCCTTATCCAGGCTTGGCCACTATGCCTGACATCCAAGACACTCTTCGGGGGCTGGCAGACTACAACTTCACATCTTCTGTATTTCAGGGTCGAGGGAGACAAGTGACACCCTTCCCTCCCCACCTTCTTTGGCAAACTGGAGTCACCCCTGGTCTAAGGGTTAGGCCACTTCTTACTTAGTGTGGCTGACCAATCAGAAGCGGTGCTAATGAAGGTGAAGGCAAATTACACCCAAGATTTGGGACCCCAAGGCCCTCCTGCAGTGCAGGTGAGTTCTTCCTCCTGCACGACCACATTGTGTTTCCTTTCCACCAATGACTTCGTGATATTTTCCCAAGTTCTGTTCCTTTGCCCTGAGTGCCAAAATTCTTAGTTATAACTCTGGATGAAATTAATATTTTCAGCCTGCACTTTGAACATGGATAATCTCTTCACTGTGGCAGAAATAGAAATATCATACGTTCTATGCAAATCATTGCAAAATATTGCCTGCTGTCCGTACTAATGTTGATTCCCAAGCCTTATCTTTCAAACCACTTCTGGATGTTCACACTTCAGTTTTTTAAGTATTTTTCATCCTTATGTCATTTCTTAACCATTTAACAACCACACCCAACTTCAAGTCAGTTCAATTCAATAAGCATTGATTAAATACTTGCTATGTGCCAAGCTGTGCTTATGCTTGGCTTAACCCAGTGCTTGGCATGTAATAGGTGCTTACTAAACGTTCATTAACTAAATAGCGAGGCAATGGGGGAAAGAAGAGAAAAATGAAAGACCCACTCTTAAGTTGCTGATATTCTACAGGGAGGAAAAATAACACATACATGGATAAATACATACAAATGATATACAAAATAGTTTTGGAAAGGTGGGTAAATTCCAGCAAAGCCTTATGTAGGAGGTGGTTTTTAAGCAGAACTTTGAATGAAAGTAAAGTTCAATAAGTAGAGGCAATGAGGGAGGGCATTCCACAAATGACAGATAGTCTGTACAAAGGATCATAGGTGAGAGACGGAATGTAATATTCAGGGAATATCAAGTAAGTTAGTTTGTCTAAAGTGTATAAAATATGGGAGCTAGGTGGCGCAGTAGTTAGAACACTGACCCTGGAGTCAGGAGGACCCCAGGTCAAATCCTGCCTCAGACATTCACTAGCTGTGTGAGCTTGGGCAAGTCACTTAAATCCTATTGTCTCCCTAAATAAATAAAATGTATAAAGGTGAATAATGTGTAATTAGCCTAGAAGAACACATGACAGCCAGACTATGAAGGGCTTTAAGAGCCAAAAAGCCTAGATATGACTCTCTTTCCTTTCTTTCACTAAAATGTTATCTTGTCTCACTGTTTTTTTTTATTTGTTTTACCTTTTCTTATTTACATTGCCTTACCAACCATCTTTTCCTTCTTAATCCTTTTCCTTCTGCTCAAATTGTTCTTCTTCAATTTTCAGTCAAGTTTAAGTGTTTGCTGTGTGTCAGACATTGTTTACGGCAGAAAGAAAGAAAGAGAGAAAGAGAGAGAGAGAGAAAGGAAGGAAGGAAGGAAAAAAGGAAGGAAGGAAGGAAGGAAGGAAGCAAGGAAGAAAGAAAGAAAGAAAGAAACAAAGAAAGAAAGAAAGAAAGAAAGAAAGAAAGAAAGAAAGAAAGAAAGAAA
>NW_020946024.1:0-9659 GCF_900497805.2 Vombatus ursinus
AAAGAAAGAAAGAAAGAAAGAAAGAAAGAAAGAAAGAAAGAAAGAAATCTAGTCTTTGCTCTCCCGAAGCTTACATTCTATTGGAGTAGAATGGGGATGACGTTCAATCCAATAAGCATTTATTAAGCACTATATGCCAGGCACTATGCAAAAGGACTGGGAATATAATTAATAAAAAGAAAGACAAGTCCTTGCCCTCAAGACAATCTAAGGGGAGGGGGGAACTATACAAAAAAGAGGCAGGAAAGCAAGTTGGGGAGACTTTGGGGTGTCTTGTTCCATGGAAGTGAAAGCAGACAGAGTGGCACATACAAAATGGAGTGAGTCTCCTCTTCTTTTTCTCTGCGTCCCCCGTAGCACATGACTTTGGACATGATAAATACCCCACACATATATGCTGAATTGAATGCAATTCAGTAGCTTATTTTTCTAAGTTAAGCAGGTTGAGCAATAAAAGAGATGCCTGGGTTCGCTTTCAGTGTGAGGACAAGAGCATTTTTTTAATCCATTAAAGTTCAGTTCTAACCTGGTCAGGGTAAGGTAAAGATTAGAATGAACAATTGGTGTGGTGGGAGATTAAGGATCAAATTTAGGTTTATTTCCCCAGGGTCTAACCCCAGTCATGTTCAGAGACTGGAACTCAGCTGGAAATAAAGTTGCAATTTCTGAATTAGACTTTAATCTTTCAATTAAAAACAGAGAAACAAAAAACTCCAGGTCAGTTTTCTTCCCTTCATAGAAATGGAATGTACATGAAACGAGTGCCTGAAAATCCAACGAATGTTTGAGCAACTTCCTTATAAAGGAAATGAGAAATGCCTCTGTTGAGCTGAATGTGCAGTGTGGATATTTTAAGTGGGTTTTTTTTTTTAATGGAATTTAAGGAGATCATATGACTTTGATTGTGTGCATCGGGAGGACTCCAGGGAAAGGTTAGACTGGAAGATAGCACCAAGGGGCAGGAAGTGAAGGAAACAAAGATACATTTAGAATCAAGACAGCTGTCACTATTGAGACTAGCAGAATGTACATTACAGAAATGCAGGGAAGCACTATTTTTACTTGGAAAAAATAATAAGTCATTTGTAATCATTTCCTGAAGGAGGCTGCAAAGCAAGGACACCAGAGCTGTTTGAAAAGCCGTTAAGCAATTTCCTGGAGGAAACTGAAAATGAGCAAGAAATGTACTCCAGAGACACCCTTAAGGCTCCATCAGGCTTTGCCGCTTCACATGTAATGTTCTCTCCTGGAGCTGATGAGACTTGGTGAAATGTTAGAGGTGGTAGTTTGCATAACTAAGGACTGTAAACAGTGATGTGCTGATAGATGTTCAACAACAAGAAAAAATGTATGCAGGACACATGTTCGTTTAATATGCATCATTAATATTTTCTCCATCACTTTCTTAAATCTAGACAGTCAACAAAACAATAAATCAGGACCTGATTTGTTGTTTTTGCCTGCATCTGACATATATGCTCACAGTGGAAATTTAATAATCATCTTGCAAGCCAGTTCAAGCTGGCTCCAGCACAACCCTGACTATAAATCACTGAGAAAAAGAATTGTTGGCCTCATATCTAGATTGCTTCCTTGGGCCTAGATGATTACGATAGAGTGGTACCCTGCTATAGATTCATGCATTAGCACTCCTGGTGAAACTTTTCTTTGGCTGAACCTGCCATTACATATTTTTTAAAATATAAAGTTATAGATCTAGAAGAACTTTACATCCATCAGGTTGATCATTATTAAAGCCTACTTCAGTATGTCAGAGGATCTGTTATCTCAATTTAGATGTTCCCTCCAACAATGCAAATATTAACCCACTTGTGCTTGAGCATCCTGTGAAACTCTCACCCATGACCTCCCATAAATTTGCTACAGGTCAGCCCAATGTATCATGCCTATATAACAATATGCTTCTATATTTCATTATCTCAAGGATCAATTTTCATGCATGTGGGACGCCACCCACAAAAATCACAGATATCCTCATGGTTTGGGGGAATTGTTGTGACAAAAAAAACAAAACAAAACAAGAACAAAAACAAAAACAAAAACCAGAGCCTTCTAAATGTAGCTAGACTAGGCCTTGGAAGCCAGAGATACACAGTTAATAACTGGATTTGTTTGCAAAGCTTTTGTTATTTGATAGGAACTAACAAAACTTATCTTCCACTAGAATAGCCTTCAAGAACCCAAGGTTATCTTTTCACCAAGATGAGGCATCAGAGGAGAATTATCATAGAAGCAGCCTCTCACCACCATTTCAGCTATTAAAAGAATGTCATATAATCAGTTTTATCATTGATTACCAAAAAGAGTGATCACAAATAAAATAACTACATAGGCTTCCCAATTTCTAACACTGTTCCACAATTGTAACAAACTCTCTTACTTTAGAGAACACCATTTTTCCCAATTATCATGTGATACTATTTATAAAATCAGAGAGAATTAGATAGAATTATCACAGCCTGTTTCAAATCCAGTATTTTTACGGCTGTGTCAATCAAGGGAAAAAGTTGAGCAGAGAATATGGCAATTTAGGTTAAGTGTATACCTTTTCCCCACTATTACTTTTTATTTCACTTATACACAAGCAGTACCCCATATGGAACCAGGATTTCCCAGAATGTTAAGATACCTGTAACAGGTAAAGAGAGTAGAATGGAAGTTTAGATTCTGTTCCTCAGGAAGAGCAGAGGTATGAAACACCCCAAGTGAAGCCCTAACAGGTTAAAATGTAATTGGAAAATACTTAATTGCATAAACAAGAATAAAAGAGGGCAAAATATTAAGATATGGTCTTCTAAGTCAACATGTGGGTCTGCAGGGATCATTATGTATGGGTTAGTTGTCCCTCTTTTATTTGCGTTGACACAAGAGCATATGCTGGATGGTTACTCAATCAGCATTCCATTCCCACTATTATGGCACTTTTATACTGTGATTCATTCACTGTCTGGCTCAAGTCCCTACCTACTTAGCCATGACTCTTCCCACCATGACAATCAAGCCTCTGAAAAAAAGCTCATTGTTAGTAAACACTTAGGTATAAACTTAACAAAACGTATGCAATAGACCTCTGCTTCACTGAAGCAGTATTACATTCCCTCCACAGCCCTCAGCAGAGAAGCTTATTCTTGAGGGTTCATGCTGAAGAGCTAAAGAAACAGAAAGTTTATGTGCTTAATGCAAACCTCCTTACTCTTATCAGGCAAAGAAAAGGGTAGTTTAACCACTCACAATGGTCAGCACTGACCAGAAGCTCATGTTCTTCCCCTTGGGCTCCAATGGCAGCTGCAGAAATCTCCATCCCCTTTAGCTAGGCAGGTAGGTATTCTCTTATTGGCTGGACTGGACAGGAACCCCCTCACCCTACACTGACCTCTGGCTAAATCAGGGTCCAGCTTACCTGTGAGTACCACTGCTGGTATTAAAGGGACTCTTTACAGACCTTCACCTGCTCCTGAGGGGAAAGATAACTAAGGCTGCTCTTTCTCAAGCTCTACAACCATCACTTTCAAAAGGCCACACCTGTGTGTTTTTCTGCAAGGGCCCCAAACAGGAAGTCACTATCAGAACTCAGGTGCCCTTTGTCCCAAAGTCTTCTGGGAAATGTAGTCTATGGGGGGGAGGAGCCCATAAGTCCTGGACACAGGTCGATTTGCATGTATACCTGCTTTTATGTTTCCTTCGCATTTCCTTAATAAGCCTATACATCCTGGTTTTATTACTATTTATTATTATCAAGCCTCCTATGGAATGTTAGAGCTGGAAAGGACCTCAGCAAACCATCAAGTGTAACTCTCTTATTTTACAGATGAGGAAACTGAGGCTCGGACTGTAACTAGTTAATAGTAAAGGTAAAATTAGAATCCAGGTCTCCTGATTTCCTAACCAGGGTACTTTCTACCTTGAAGGTTGGCCTTCAAGTACAGTGGTTACTGCTAATAGTTATGAAAGGGTTATTCAAGTCAACAATTTGATAAATGCCTACTATGTGCAAGGCCCTGTTTATATAAATACAAATAAAAATGATCCCAGCCCTCAAACACTTTATTGGGGGGGGGGAGGATAACAGGAGGGGTAGGGTTTGTAGGGAGAGGAGAGAATATAAGATTATAGAATATAGAATATAGAATATAAGATAATATATCCCTGCCCTTAAGTCATTCTTTAGGCTAACAGGGGGAAAAAAGGCCAGAGGGGTAGAGATGGACCACAAAATACAGTGTCACAAAATACAGTACCACAAATTTTATATATATATATATGTGTGTGTATGTATGTATATATGTATACAAACAAGTACATATAGTTATATACATATGCATCTATGTGTGTATATGTACGTAAAGCATAGCCACATAGTTTTGCCTTAGTAGCTACTTTAAAATGTCACCATATCTGATAGGAAACAGGTTATCTGTATCTGCTCTGAAGTGGGAAGAGGGAAGAAAAGGGCCCCTCCACCACATATCCCCCATGGGAGTACTCCTCCTGGATTACATGCTTTTAATGTTCAATTCAGGGATCCTTTACTCTTCTTGTGTTGTGCACCCTTTGGCTAAGCCTACAGACCCCTTCTCAGAATATTTTTTAATTCAAAATTGAATGTTAATTCCAAATTGCTAAATTTCAGTTTGAGGTTAGTAAAAACAAAGATGTAATTTTTTTTCCCAATCCAAATTCATGGGCTCCCTGAAGTCAATCCACAGATTCTAGATTAATAACCCCTGGCTCAATCATTAAAAGTTTTAAATGGATTGTGTAGGGTATCTATAGAATTTTTCAAAAAATTTGACCCTGCTGAACTAAGCCAATTTTAGGATTCAGCCAATATGGTGACACCTGAGCTGTGCTTTGAAGACAGCTAGGGATTCAATCAGGCAGAAGTGAGGAGGAAGTATGATACAGTCATAGGGGACCACAAAGGGCTATATATATTATTGGCTCAAGGTTGTATTGTTGCATTCCATTACAGAAATCTGGTGATGTGAAACCTCCTGTAAATTCCACAGGACTCCATTTCAAAGGCCTATTGTGCAAGACTGTGTTAATAGTGAAATTTCCTCTTTTCACCTAGGCCCTAATGCCTCCAGCAGTCATCCTGTTTTTCTCAGAAGTTCCACAGTAAAAAGAATACCAGCACATGCATGCAAGGTGTTTAATAAGCATCCATTTAAAAGCTTCTAGAAAAATAGTAGTGACCATTTGGGAAACTCTTTAAATGAGTGACAATTCCAATTTTTATGAATCCCACTCCTCCTTACCTTGGAGTGCTTCTGCTTTGGGGAAAATTTGTTTCTATAGCCACTGGGTGTCACTCCAGTCTCACTGAAGGCTCTCTGGTGCCAAGCTCAAAACAAGGTGGAAACCTTCACAAGAAAGAAGGCAGTTTCCTCTCAGGCTCTGTCTACCACAGCAAAGTAAAGTGGAAACCAGAAGCTAGCATCACACAGGGCTCACTCCTCTCACCCTATATTATTTGTTGCAGTAATTCTGTCAAGACTAAACCTAGCTTTGAATCTTACCTCTGTTACCTGCAAGCTGTGACATTGAACAAATCATGTCTCTGGGCCTCAGTTTCCCTACTAGAGAAGCCACACTGCATTCCTCAAAAGTCCTGCAATTTCCTTACCCACAAAACCAGGGTGTTGGCCTAGATTGTCAAAGGCCCTTCCAAATTTAACATTCCATAGGCTTTGGTTTGTTTTTGGTTTTTTTTATCCCAAATATCCAATAACTCTATTGTCTTTCTTACTTTTTATGAGCAGATAGTCAGGCATTCTTGACCAGCTCTCATTTAGAAAGCTGGAATGAGGTGTGTAAATGAGCTAAGAGATTTCTCTGATGTCTAGAACAGGAAACCTGTCTTGCAGAAAACACTCACCCAGCTGGTGTACAACATGGGCTTCTGGCAATATGAAGAAATCAGTCTAGTTTTGCACAGAGCCATCTGGATACCCATTTGGAGCCTAAAGAAAATGCCACATCAACCATTTGGCCTCCCAGATCTCCCCAAGCAGAAGCAATTCCCCTTTCCTGTGAACTGTGCTAGCTCTTTGTATTTTGCCTCTACTTTTATACTCCATTCTTTATTACAGTTGTACAAGATATCCCAAAAGTCTTAGTGTTGTTATAAACTTTAATAACTTCAATTATTTTCAGCTGCTCTAAGACTTTTGGGACACTCTATATTTACATATGTATAAGTCTTATTTCTCCCCTAAACAATTGGAGGGCAATGACCTGTTTCATTTCAATTTAATTCAACAGGATTTTAAGTAGCACTTATATTATATACTGTGATATGTTCCCAGGATACAAAAAGGCAACGGTAAATATTATTTCATGAGGTTTTTAGATGTCTTGTATTGCAGTGTTCAAAAGTATATGCAAAAAGACTGCTATGAAAAAAAAGTACTTGAAGTTGACGCATCAAACCAGTTGCAGAGGATGAAAAGGTTAAGAAATTCTGCAAACTTGGGTTGGATTGCTTTTGGGAAATTACAAAGTTCTTCTAATCACTCCAAGCTTTTCCCTGAACAGTGGCACATCATTTTTAATATCAATATTCTCCTAGTGTCCACATGTGGCTTAAAGTCAGAGAACACTACACTCTTCAAAGAATTGAAATTAAAGATTATCCAAAGGACAATAGAAAAGTATATGGGAGACATGAACAGATGGCAACACATTTCAAGCAAGGAATGATGAAAGAGAAACAGTGTAAAAGATGCCATCAAAGAAATGGTAAAGCTAAAAAGATGGTCTGGTTTTAAGGTAAGAGCAAGGGATGACTGATGGACAATCTGCTGGCTTCAGTGTTATCCTCACGATGTCAAAAGAAATTGAGAAAGGTGGACCTCCTGTGACAATGTCATGAGAGGATGTGGACAAGAGTAGCACAGGACGGGCAGGCATGAATAGGTTTCAATCTGCATGGTTGGAAGGAATGTCCACAGAATCATTTGAGCATGTCACTTTCATTAGGAGATTATTGACATAATATTAAAATGCAACAGTGTGTGAAAGAGAAGGCAGTGTTGCACTACAGGCTTATATTTCCAGAAATATATATTTTCAAAGATAAAATATGGTCTATTATTAGCTCCATAGTATTTCTGCAGGATCTGATAACACCAGGCTATTTTTTTTTAAGAAATAACAAGGTTATATTCAGTCCTAACAATGCTCCAAGAGACAGTTATCATTCTATCTCTCTTCTCCCTTCTGTGTTTCTACAATCAGCATTTCCACCACCTTTCCTCAGTCTCTTCTTAACTCTTTACAATCTGGCTTCCTATTTCATCATTTGACTAAAAGTTATCATTGGTTTCTGAATTGCCAGATCTAATGGTGCTTTCTCAATCCTCATCTTTCTTGACCTCTCTGCAGCATTTGACACTGTCAACCACTTTCTCTTCCTTGATACTCCCTTCTTTCTAGGTTTTTATGACACTGCTTTCTCTCCTGGTTCTTTTTCCTTCCAGCTTGTTCCTTCTCAGTCTTCTTTGCTTGATCTTCATCCAGGTCATGATCAATAATCATTAGGGTCCCCTAAGGCTTTGTTCTGGGCCCCCTTCTCTTCCCCCTCTATACTATTTCACTTGGTGATTTCATTAGCTCCTATGAATTCAGTTACTGTCTCTATGCAGATGATTCTAGATCTATTTGTCCAGCCCTAATCAGTCTCCTGATCTCCAGTCTTGCATCTCCACCTACCTACTGGACATCTAGAACTAGATGTTCTGTAGACATCTTAAACACATGTCCAAAACTGAACTCATTACATTTTCCCCAACACCTTTCTTTCTTCCTAACTTTGCTATTATTGTCAAATGTACCACCATTCTCCCAGGTGCCCAGGTTCACAACCCAAGTGTCCTACTTGATTCTTCATCTTCTCTCACCTCCCATCAGTTGCCTAGTTCTTTGTAACATCTCTCTTATATGCCTTCTTCTCTCTTTTGACACTGGTACCATCCTGGAGAAGGACCTCATCACCACTCCCCAGCCTATTACAATAACCTCCTACTTGGTATCCTGCCTCAAATCTTTCCCAACTCCAGTCCATCCACCACTGAGCTGTCAAACTTATCTTCCTAAAGCAAAAGTTCAACCATGTCACTCCTGTATTCAACCAACTCCAGTGTCTCCCTATTGTCTCTAGGATCAAATACAAAATTCTCTGTTTTTTAAAGTTGTCCATAACCTAGCCCCTTCTGACCTTCCTCATCTTCTTATACCCTCCTTCAAGTACTCCGCTATCCCGTGACACTGGCCTCCTTGTTGCTGTTCCTTAAACATGACATTCCATTGGCTAACTCTGAGCATTTTCGTTGTCTGTCCCCCATGTCTCAAACTCTCTCCTTCCTCATTTCTGCCTCCCAGCTTCCCTGGCTTCCTTCGAGTTTCATTTAAAGTCCTACCTTCTAACAAATAACCTTTCTCAGTCCTCCTTAATTGTAGTGCCTTCCCTCTGAGATTATCTCCAATTTACCCTGAATTTATCCTGCTTATATATAGCTATTTACATGCTGTCTTCACCATCAAACTGTGAATTCCTTGGGAACAGGGATTGCCATTTGTCTTTCTTTGTGTCTTCAGTGCTTAGCACAGTACCTGGCACATTTGTTGTTGTTCAGTCATGTCTGACTCTTCGTGACCCCATGTACCATAGCACGCCAATATTCTCCATAAATTTTCTTGGCAAAGATATTGGAGTAGTTTGCCATTTCCTTCTTCAGTGGATTAAGGCAAACCAAGGTTAAGTGACTTGTCCGGGGTCACACAGCTAGTAAGTGTCTGAGGTCAGATTTGAACTCAAGTCTTCCTGATTCCAGGCCCCAAGCTCTATACACTGAATCACTTAGCTACCTCCACGTGGCACGTTTTAGGTGCTTAATAAATTCTTATTAACTCCATAAAAGTTGCTGTATGATAAGCATCAATGCTCAAATTTATCCAAGGACAGGAATGGATGTTAATGAAAACTAGGAGAGTTCTCTTTTTTTCTGTGTGGACAACTCCAGATTTGGAGTCACAAGACCCAAATTAAAATCCAAGTTTTAGTACCTGTTTAACTGTAGACTGATCACTTAACCTCCAATTAGGGAGTTCAACTAGATGGCCTTCCAGCTGTAGAACTAGAATTCTAAGGATACTATATAATCTTGCCAGTTCCAAATACTTTCAGTATCTTCCATATCCTTTTGAAGTTTCTATGCTTCAAGTTTACTTCCTTAATTCTACCTCTTATCTCCTATGATGGTGCTGCACGTGGTCTACTTCCTTCTTCTGTGCTATAAATTACGCCAGTCATTCTATTCATCTATAAAGCAATTTATCATTTTCATTGATTTTATTAATTATAATAGTCATAGCAACTATAGGGAAAACAGTATGCTTCTTCTTTAAAGGTATATGTCTCAAACATAAGGAATGGGAGCAACAAAAGGGTTCATAGAACTAATGTGGCAGCTATGTGGCATGGTGGATAGAGCACCAGTGCTGGAGACAGAAGGACTTGAGTTCAAATCCAGCTTCAGACACTTACTAGCTGTGTGACCCTGGGCAACTCACTTACCCCGATTGGATAGAAAGAAAGAAAGAAAGAAAGAAAGAAAGAAAGAAAGAAAGAAAGA
>NW_020946025.1:0-1045 GCF_900497805.2 Vombatus ursinus
GAAAAAAAATAAGCTCAAATTTACCATTGAATGCCAACCCCAAAAATAGTCTCAGAAAAGCTGAAAACAAAGTCAAACCACTTTTTTAAAAAATTAATTCCATTCAAACTTCATCTCCAATGAAAAAATACATGAAAATTAAACACAGATTTCCCACAAAGAAAATCTTCAGTGGCCAGAAAACAAAACCCTAGAGTAGATCTTCAGATATAATACCAATGAAAACTCTTCTGTTAATCCCAGATGCAAAGTGATCCAGTGCAGAACAGGTAATGTTTCCAGGGAGAAAGACCCAAGAGGAGCCAGGAATCACTTTATGGAATGAGTTGTGAGATCAGGAATTTACAGAAATTCTCCAACATTCCTCAACAATGTTAGCTTCCACCACAAAGCATTTCAGTTGATACAGGAAGAAACTTCCCCAAAAGGAACAAGGCCATTGATGCTCAGGGCTTTCCCCTCCCTATTTCCTGGACACTTGTCCTCCCCCAAATCAATCATAACTTGAAAGAAATGTCTTAGAAAGGCACTCCCACCTTGAGGAAATATGGTAAGGCTCAACTAAATGAATTCAGGAGCCATTTCACACCAGGATTCTCTATTGTCAAAGAACTTACTTAGGAGCATAGAAAAATGAAGAATGGCCAACTTACACACTGGGAAAGACTACTCAAGTTTTCCTCTAAACTTAGAAAAGAAAATTAACCAAATGTTTCTCAAAGGTGGCATAAGAAAATGTGACCTGAAAACTAAACAAAAATTTATCCAATTTCCTGGACTTTACAGGACAGTTACAGGAAAATATAAAGTCTAAGATATGCAGCATCTCCTACCTGCCTTCCACATAAAACTTAACTCAACTCATAACAAATGACATGTAAACAAAACTCAAGGATTAAATAGAAAAGTACAAAATAGCAAATAATTAGCAAAGAGACATAGAGGGCACAAGAAACACACCAAGCAGCAATGATACTCACCATACTTCATGAGACAAGCCTTGCAATTGTAGCAGACTTCTGGAATGGTGAGCACCCAATCCAAA